>NW_008347192.1:61637-63193 GCF_000622305.1 Nannospalax galili
TAGCTGGCCTTTGCTTCTTCAGGTATCTTTCAAATGGGTTAAACACTCGAAGGAAAATTAACACTATATATTAAATCAATCATAGACAAGGTCTCACACAGCATGGAAAGATTTTGTTCAATCGTATTAACTGTTTTCTCCACAGATCCTTGTTAGGTACCATAGCATGGGTACGAGGCATTAATTTGGTTTATACACTTACAGGTGTTGGCTCGAGTTGCATGATACTGCAATGGGCTAAGGAGGCAGGGAGCTTCTTCTGTCCCCACTGCACTTGTTGGTTCCCTGAGTCAGGCAGGCTCTGGGTCTGCCTCCTGACTGTAGCCACATCTGTCATCTTCCCACTGACCACACCAGGTTGTTGGGGGAGAACTTGGTGGGAAAACCTGCTTCCACCCCTAGTAGAGCCTTTATTAGAAGAGCAATGCATCTTATTTAGTCGTTGGGGATTCTTAACCACCCCTTGTACAGTTGTTGTCCTTCGAATGTCCTTTGTAAACTGTTCTTCTGGCTTTAAAGCCTTCCAGAAACGCCTTAGTATGGAATTAGGTTTTCTATCAGTTTTTTCTCTGGGGATTTGGGCTTGACATAAGTCTTGCCGTGTCCAAGGATTTTTACTTAAAACTTCCCAGTACCAGCAGTCACCCAATGGGATATCTTTGCAGGACGGACTCCCTGGCTTCTGCCCTTACTTGGGCCCCTGCTCTCTGTCATTCTGTTGCTAACCATTGCTCCCTGCCTCTTCATATATTTTCAGGGCTGGATACAACAACTAACTCACACCAGCTTTAACCAACTGTTATTTTCCTTTTCCCCATGTGTGTATAAATGTCTGTCGACCACTGAGGACTTTGTCCAGATGCACGAGCTGGAGACCCACACTGCCTGACCGGACCCTGACTCCAGCCTTCCCTTCCCCACATCGACCTTGACCATCAGGAAGTAGCCATGATAAGAAAATGCCACCCCCTATCCTATAACACAAAAGGCTGGAATGTTAGAGTCCAGGTCTGCAGACGACCCTCTCCCAGAGTAAAAAAGCCTCACTAGACAGGCCATGAGGGCCCCCTTGCAAAAGAGGAACTGGCCAGACAGCTACATTTAGAGCTGTCTCAGCACAAACTTGTTCCCCAGGTAATTCTGGAAGATAAACAGGTCCCTGCACACAGACCCACTGATGTAAGAGCTGTCTCAGTTAAAGCTACTTCCCTTGAAACTGTAAAGATTATTTCTGCCACCTTCCACATTCCCCAACCCCCTTATAAGAACTTCCTCAGCCGTCAAAAGGCTGCTGGTTGCCTTTCTCTCCCCACCTGAGCCGCCAGCCCCCAGCAATCCTAAGAAATAAACTTTGCTTTACTGGAGTCCTATGTTTCCTGTGGCTATTCCCTGCCCAGCTTTTATCTAACAGGTTTAAACATAGTTCTCTTTTCTGTGGTAATTCCATTTCTATGCTTTTATGGTATGACTCTATAAACATATGCAGAGCTATCCCATAGTTTAATAACCTTAGTTGACAAATTTCTGAGACTTTATATTTTAACATGAGGCTCATA
>NW_008347192.1:63668-79945 GCF_000622305.1 Nannospalax galili
GGGCCCCCCTTAAGCCCAGTAGCTAGGAGAACTTCATGGCTGTCTGGCCTGTTGTGTCCTGACAGCCACAACTCGGAGATTATTTTAGTCATTTTTTTTTTATTTAAAAACTTCTTGCAGAGACAAATGAAGTGCTTTCAGTGTTGTGTGGCAGGGGAAAAATGAGTAGCAATGATTTGGTGGCATGTCCTGTGTGGCTGGGTAGTGGTGAATGCAAAGAGGGACCTCGAGGTATCTAATAACAAAATATCACACACATACAATTTAATATTTTAGAAAGTTGGAGGACCAGGAGACTCCCTGTTCCTCAGAACAAAGATCGCCCAGTCTCTAACTCTCAAGGTTTTATTCATAGGGATGGGGAGCTCTAAACAGGTGTTCAGGAGCAAAGGGTAGGCAGATTCTAGGACATTGCTCTGCAAGAGCTCAGGAAACAATTAGCAACAAAATATGTACCTTGCCCCTGTGCAAGGTACAGAGCAAATGTCCACACAACAGTGTAAATAGGGCATAGTTTGTTATCTAATCTAAACATAAACTTAAGGGACACTGTACTTCAGAATCCTGCATTGACATAGATACCTATATGGCTCTGCCATCATAAACAATCATGGCTACTGGTGACTGCACATTTAGTCAAGCATGTTTTCTGCAGAGTTCAAAGAGGGCAGCGGTCTCCAGTACTCCAATCTACCCTATTCTCGCTTGCCTCTGTATCCTCCACAACTTTAGAAGCCTGACTATCACAGATTGAGATGATGCTGGATTTATATTAAATTTATTTTTTTTAAATTTATGTCTATATTTGGGTGTCTAGTGAGCTATTGTACATCACACGTGTGAAGGTGCCTACAGAGGTCAGAGGGCTTTGGATCCCCTGGAACTGAGGTTGCTGGAGGTTGAGCACCACCTGAGATGGGTGTTGGGATCCGAACTGGGGTCCTCCACAAGAGCAGCAAGTGCTCCTAACCACTGAACTATCCCTCTAACCATAATGGGTTTATATTAATCAGAAAGTGATTTGTTTGAAACCAAATCCCAAATTTTAGTTTAATAATACACCCTCAATGAGTAAGAAGTTTAATAATTGGCTTGATTATCCAAGGTTAGCCATACACATTATTACAATGTGAAAATGTGAAGACTTCTCTAGCTGGAGAAAACCTTTGTTAACTCTAACTGAAAGAACGTCTCCAAATGTATGTCTGCAATATTGTGTTTTTAAACTAGAATTAAGATGCACATCTATGGTTCATTTCATTTTGGGGTTGACCGAGTTGATTGGGGGATTAAGTTTAGAATGGCTTCCTTGACAAAGCTGCAGTCAGGAGAGCTCATTGCTCTGTATCCAGGTCGTAGGACACTTTCACTATCTGATATAATTTATCCTTTCCTTCAATAGCTCTTCTAGAAGCTTTCCTGACTCTGAGAATTACTGAATGTATACATCTTGGGACATTAAATTATGCGTGCTCTGCACCAGTATTTGAGGTATCATATATTCTGAGATCCTTTTTGAAATGCTTAGAAAGTTTTGATATTTCAGAGTCTGGACTACATTTACACTTCTTGAAATGAGTGAAGTGTAGAGGCTATGACTGTTTTCTATTATTGTTTGAGCCCATGACACAGTAATATAAAGATACCCTAAGAAGAACGACCGTCAGTTTCACTGCTTTTATTGTAAGATGCCTGGGTTTTGCAGTTTGAATATTTACACTCCAATAGGCTCAGAATTAACAGAATTGTGCAAGAACAAATTCTCACATGACTTCAGGTGAAGGATTGCAGTCAAAATGTACAAAAATATAAAACCTTGAAATTATCTTCAGTCTATTTGTATAGAACACGTATAAAATAACTATATATTTATAATTTTGTTTATCAAGATATCTCATTTATGAGTATTAAAATGTCCCCAATCCCAGAGCGGGAGAGATGGCTCAGTGGTTAAGAAAACTGGCTGTTCTTGAAGAAGAACCGGGTTAGAATCCCAGTACCCACACGGCAGCTATCAACTCTCTGTAACTCCAGTTCTAGGGGATCTGACAGCCTCTTCTGTCCTCCTCGGGCATTGCATGACATGGGTGCACTTGTGCCCAATTCGCAAGACCCCAAAGACCACCAAGGAGCCAACTGATGAAAATACACAAGGGTTCTTTTACTGTTACGAGCTTAAGCTTGGGCCCACTCTGTCACCGACCTAGCGGATCTCAGATGTGAGACCCCTTGCTTTGGGAGACAGAAGTTTTTATAGGTTTATTTCAGCAAGTTCAGCCAGTAGGGGAGTAGGGGTTCTTCAGCCTGGCAAGCATCTGATTGGTTGCAATTCAGTGCCAAACCATAAACTGCTGACTTCAGGAAATCTGAAAAGATGTCTGGACTTTTAGTACTTCCCTGTCCCTGGTAAATCGACCTTTGGTGGGGGAGTTGTTCTCTATCCATTCCAAGTATTGTGGCTTTTCTTGGAACAGGGCCCAGGGCTGGGTCAGTCCTATGGAGGTTTTATCCAAGATGGAGTCACTCAGGTCTTTCACACTTACCTACATGCAGGCAATGCACACATACATGTAAAAATAATAAATTAAGTATTATTAATTAAAATAAAATATCACCAATTCCAAAACACCTGAAATCTGAAATATTTGAATTTTAACTTTTAGAAAATAGTCACTAATATTAAGATATGTACTCATGGAATAATGAAAACTCTTAAGGTCTTCAAAACTGGAGCAGTGCGAGATCTAATATGTTCCTTTAGTCTGTACTATGTTAGATATGGGGGAGCAGTATGTTTGTGTGTGTGGTGGTGTGTGTGTGTGTATGTGAGTGTGTGTTTGTAGTATGTTCCTTTAGTGTGTACCGTGTGAGGGATGGGGGCAGTGTGTGTGTGTGTGTGTGTGTGTGTGTATACGTGTGATGTGTGCAGTGTGTGTGTAGCCGTGTGATAGTGAGCATGCCCATGCACACCCAGTCAGAGGACAAGGAGATGAAGTGCCCTGCTCTGTCAGTCTCTGCCTCATTCCCTTGGGCCAGGATCTCTCAATGAATCTACATCTTGGCTGAACATCAGAGAACTCTGAAGATCCTGCTGTCTCCACCTGTCACAGGTGCACTGCCATACCCAGGTTTCTATGTGGGGACCAGGGACACAAACTTGGGTCTTCCTGCTTATGCAGCAAGTACTCTTACCTGCCGAGCCATCTCCCCAGGCTTTGATCTAGTATTGTTCAGTAGCTGGGTCTGGAAGTCATGGAACTGTGTTCAGGAGAATATATGATTTTCCTCTGATTAGTTCAGACCTCAATTATAATCAGAATGCATTTTGGAAAAGACCACGACATATTTATTTGTTTATGATTTTTTTTTCTTTATGAAGCCCTACATACTGAATTCTCATCACATGCATTTCTTGCTGGATAACGTGAGTTGATAATTTGACACACCTGGGTAGAGGGAGCCTCAGCTGAGGAAGTTCCTCCATTGGATTGACCAGTGGCCATGTCTGTGGAGCATTTTCTTGATTGTTGAGAAATGTCATAGGGACCAGTGCACTATGGGTGGTGCTACCCCTGGGCAGGTGGTCCTGTGCTGTTTAAGAAAGCAGGCTGAGCATAATAGGCCAGAGAGCAAGCCACTAAGCAATTTTCCTCCACGGTCTGTGCTTCAGCTCCTGTCTCCAGGTTCCAGCCCTCAATTCTTGCCTCAACTTCCCTCGGTGATGAACTATGACCTGGGAGATGTAATATAAAACAAATCCTTTCTTCCCCAAGTTTGTTTTGGTCAGTGTTTTTATCACAGCAGTGAAAAACTGACTAGGACAGCGTTCATTTCAAGTAGTAAAATTTCAACATCAAATCAATAAATTTTCTTTCATGAATTGTAATAAATTTTATGTCAGCTTATTTTTTTTGTTGTTGTATTTTTGAGACAGGGTCTCCCCTGTAGCCCCAGCTGGCCTGGAACTGACTATGGAAACCACGCTGGCCTCAAACTCACAGAGATCCGCTTGCCTCTGCCTCCTGAATGCTGTGACTAGAGGCGTGTGCCACCACTCCCGGCTTATGTCAACTTTTTAAGTTTGGGGTTCCAGACCACTTGTATATAAAATATGTACCTTTAAATAAACTCTGTTAATCAATGTAACTCACTTACTTTTGTTACAGGATGGAGTTTGCACAAAAAATCACCAACACCACTTTAAGAAAAGTAGGAAAGTAAATTTTATTTTTCAACCGGCCAGGCTGTCTATCTCGGGAGTAGAAGCAGCTCTGATGATTGTCAGGTCAGAGTTTTTATAGGATTAGAGAATTATTCAAACAGGACACTTGTGAACAAATCAGGTTTGTACAACATAGCAGAACTTTGAATCTATTAATCAACAACCAATCATTATACAGACAAGTGATAACAGTCATATAACTTTGCAATCAACTTTGTAATTTTAAAATTAGTTGACTTCCTAGCCGTAACAAGTATAGTAAGAAAGCTGAAATCAGCAGTTCTCGGGTGGTCATACAATAACATGATAACAAGGGTGGTCTTATGCCCTGTGTCAAGGTGTCCCAAAATAGCAAGCTGATTACAAAAGCGAAAACAAGCTGGTTAGGCAGATGTATAAAGTCTGGAATTAGCACATTCCATGGTTCATGGTTAGGGCAATTTTCCAAGGCCCATGGTTGCCCCCGCTTTTGCTTTTGGTGTGAAGCAAAGTTGCTGCTGAAACGGCTCTGAACAAGATGGAGTAACTGAGGGAAGTTTGCTGAGCCACTTCAAATTTCATCTTATAAATAAAGTAATTTCTTTCTTCAATATGCCAATCAATAAGATGGCATCAGTGGGCTTCCTGTTATTGATTCATGATCATTACAAATGATACACATAAATATTCCAATTTTTTTCTCAGAGATGTTTCCAGACTATGATTCAATAGTAATGTCATTTTCTTTTTTCTCACTGATTCAAAAGACTCGTGCTTGGGATGTCTAAGAGAATTAAGACTGGCCTTTAATCCCAGCACTTGGGAGGCAGAGGCAGGCAAATCTCTGTGAATTGGAGGCCAGCCAGGTGAACATAGTGAGTTCCAGGCCACCTGAGGCTACAGAGAGACCCTGACTCAAAAAGACAAAGAATTAAACATGGTCAGTAGATTTGTCTTTGTCCCTTTTAATATTTAATGAGAATTTCTTTACTTAAACATCAAAGCATTTCACCTTAATTAAAATAGCAAAATTCACCAAGCATTTTAAAAGAAGCAATAGCATTCACATGAGCTGAGGTTGATAAGGGCACAATTCAGCACAGTGTGTTTCTCCTGCACATTATGAAGCCGTGCTGGTCACAGATACATTGATCAAATTCCCAGAGCGAAGCAATGTTTGCAGGTGACACTAACAGGAAACCCACTGATGCCATTTTATTGAGTGATTTTACAATGGCCCAGACCTAATCACTTATAATTTAGTGTATTATTGCTGCTTTTATTAGTTATCACAGTTGCTAGTTCACTATGAATCTGTAAGAAAAATGGCTTGTTTATTTCCACGTCTTTATAAATGCGCTGTCCAAACTGGAACATACAAGCTGAATGTCATCCATATCCAACCTGAACAGAAAAATACTAGAAATGAGCCGTGTTTGGCAAGAAAGGCAAATTCCATGAAACTGGAGCATGTGAGCATTATTAGATAGACTAATATAAACCTCCAATTATTACCTCATTTACTTTGATATCAAGTAAGTTTCACTTTGAGCTAAAAACACTCAACAGCTTTCTTAAGGCACCCTTTACATCCTTATTTTTGAGAGTATGAATGAAGTGTGTCAGTGTAAGCATCATCACTGCACAGAAGAGAGCCATGAACTTGGGCTGGTCCCCTGTGATGGAGGAAGAAGGCTGATGGTGCATGCTAATGGCTGGACTGTAAAGTAAGGAAACCACAATGAGATGAGAGGAACATGTCCCGAAGGCCTTCTTCCTTCCCTCTGAAGATTTTATTTTAAAGAACGCCACATCCA
The DNA here is from genome assembly GCF_000622305.1 of Nannospalax galili. Lineage (NCBI taxonomy): Eukaryota > Metazoa > Chordata > Mammalia > Rodentia > Spalacidae > Nannospalax > Nannospalax galili. The sequence goes on from NW_008347192.1 coordinate 69,687, forward strand.
ATATTAACATAGAAAGCAAGGATTAAGCACAGAGGAACAGCTAGTATAAAAGTGCACACCACAGTGAGAGAAAGTTCATTGGCTTCCTTTGCCCCACAGGCCGTCTTTCTCAGAACTGGAATCTCACACAAGTGACCCAGTTGATCAACACCACAAAGTGGCAGCTGTAATGTAAGAGTGACCTCTGAAAGGCAAAGATGCTCCAGTCAGCCACATAACAGACACTAACAGAATGCAGACTCACTGATTCATGATGAGGGTGTAGTGCAGAGGCCTGCAGATGGCCACATAGTGGTCAAAGGACATGATAGCCAGGAGAAGACATCTGTGCCCCCCATTATATGGAAGACATAAGGCTGAACTACACACCCCACATAGCTAATGGTCTTTGTGGCGGCTCCCTGGTTAAACAGCATCTGAGGCACAATGCTTTTGTGTAGCACATGTCCAGAAAGGAGAGGTTGATGAGGAAGAAATACATGGGGCTGTACAGACAAGGGTCAGATGTAGACACAAGAATGAGAGAGATATTCCCTACCAAGACCAGGATGTATGTTACCAGAAGAACAATGAAGAGAGGGAGTTCTAGCCAAGGATGGTCAGCAAAGCTCAGCAGAATGAACTCTTCAGGTCAGCTCTCATTGATGACTGCCATTCTCTGCAATGTGATTTGCCTGCAGTGAGGAAGTGTTCAAAGGGTAGAAAGAATTACAGGGAATAAAAATATAATTGAGCATTAGCATTTCATCATTTAAAGTAAGTCAAACAACTTTGGGGAAAGAATCTATAACTTGTTATTAGAGGACCAATGTTCTCTTTATGAAATGATTAGCAAAGTCAATTACTTTAATAGGTCAAGTAGCATTCTGGAGCACCATTTCCTCCTCTTTAAATAACATTTTGCAATAATTATGAGGTGATGATTCACAGGAAAGTCAACATGCCCTTGTTGATGAGACTTCAAAACAATTAATTTTCAAATCTTACCTAGTGTAAGCCTCACCCAAAGATGCTCCTAGATTCAAGGTCATGGCTCCCATATCGAGGTGTCTGCTGACGTGAGTACAGTGTGCTGTACTAGGATCAAATGACTCCTGTTAAGAAGCATGCCTATGAGACACTGTAGAAACCAAGAGAACAGGAAGAGCTTCTCATTTGCAATAGAAGCAAGAGCACCTGGATGTGAGAACAACCAGGATCATTCCACCCGTTAGTAGATGAATAATCATTTCATTTCCATTGGCCCTGCACAGAATTTGTGCAAGAAATTCAAATTCTTTCTATATCAATTTCTTCAAGTATAAATTGAAATCAAGTTAAGGTGCAATGATGTAGGGCTCCTATGCTGAAGAATTTGAATTGTGTGTCCGTATTTTTCTTGAGTAACTACTCAAAGCATTACGTCTTTGATCCTTCATGGTAATTATGCCATAATTTGTTCAAGTGTAAGGGTTTTATTGTTTCAATAGCAGGGCTTTGAAAGAAGGTGATGGCAACACCACATAGCATATTATAGACTTCCCATGAAATAAACTAGGAACTTCTGGAAAACAGCTGCTTTCTGAGGTGGGTGCTGCTTGGAAGGCTCTGAGTTTCAATAGGGAGCAGACAGCACTATACAGCTGTAACCCTAGCCCTAGATACGTAAGGAACATCTGTCAAACCTTGTGAGACCACCAACTTCAGAGGATCTTTAAATGAGAGCCTTCTAACTCTACAGAAGGTTTGCTTCTGTGCTCAGTAGCTCACCTAGTCCTGTCAGCTCGAACCACTTCTGATCCAGATCCATGAGTCCTTTAGGAAGCCAAACAGAAAAGAACCTCCTCATGTCCAGGTAACTCGAAACATTAAGTACACAGAATTTTAAAAGTGACTGGAAACTGAATGAAGCTCCTAGTCTCATATAAGAGAGCATTGGATGCTCTGGAACTAGAGTTACGGACTGTTGTTAGCTACCATGTGAGTGTTGGGAATTGAATCCAGGTCCTTTGCAAGAGCAGCCAGTTTTCCTAACTGCTGAGCCATCTCTCCAGCTCCATATTATTGGCTTTTTAGTTGGGTCTGGAGATATGGCTTAGCGATAAAGAACACGCACTGTCTTGCACAGAACCTAAGTTGATTCCCAGTATATAAGTTGTGTGTGTGTGTGTCGGGGGGCTGGGGCTAACTGCTGCCTGTATCTCCAGCTCTAGGGGATCTTATTTTGTCTTCTGTCCAACCTGGACACCTGTACTCATATGCACCCCCATTACAGTGTGCAAAAAATAAAAATTTAATATATACCATCGGTTTCTTTAGCAAGGCAAACTCTAAAAGCTAGGAGCATGAGGAAGGATGGACTTGAATTCCTCAACAAAAATTGCTGCCAAACTAAATTATTCTACTCAGAAAAGCTATTCTTCACAACTAATGGTGTAAAAAAAGTCATAAGAACTAACTATAAAGGAATGTCTGATAATAAAAATCATCACTGCAGAACAATTCTATATGCAGAATAAAAATATAAACACGGCTGTGAGGCCACGGGAATGGTAATGGCACAGATAGTCCATTAGTGTCAGGGAGGAATCCAACACTGCACAAATAACAAAATGATGGAAAGTTTCACACATCTTTCAAAATTTACTGTTTTATCTCAATCCTCCAGTCTAGACACAGAGACTAGTAGAGACTAGTGAAATACAGGACCAAAGAGTTTGCTGCCTGCACAAACCATACCTCACCTCCTAAGACAGACATAATGTAAGTATGAAAAACTGTATTCAAACCAAATGGGCCCTAAAAGCAAGTAGGAGTCCCTACACTGTAACCTGACAAACAGAGGTCAAAACCTAATAATTCATGAGAAATAAAGACACTTTATACTAATAGGAGGAATAATCCATTAGATGGATTTAAAAATTCTACTGAAATATATGGACCAAATGTTGGTGTGCCCAACTTTGTAAAATAATACTGAGTAGCAGGATAGAAGCAGACTCTAACACAATAATTGCAGGTGACCTTAATACCACATTCTCAATAAGAGGTGGGTCACCCAGACAACAATCACCAGGGACACATTAGAATTGCATCAAAAAATAAACAGAAAAAAGTAATGTCTAAAATTTTCTATCCAATAGTCATGAGATGAAGTTTCTTCTCATCAGCCCTCGGAATTCTTGGCAGAATAAAACATATTTTCTAATATAAAGCAAGTCTTACCAAATCTAAGAAAATTTAAGTAGCCACTTGTGTTTTACCAGATCAGAACGGAATAAAAGTATATATCAATGGAAACAGAAACCAAAGAAAATTCATGAGAATATAGTGATTAAAAAGCATATCTTTAAATGACCAATAACCAAAGAAAAGAGAAAGACAATTAAAAATTTACTAAAGTCCAGGAAGATACATACCCAAGCTACCAATCCTAAGGGAGAGAATGCATCAGTTCTGAGGGGAAAGGTCATGGCCATGACTGTCTGCATTTCAACAAATATACACATATCCCATGAAAATAATCTTCTGAGTTATAGCAAGAACTCATTAAAACAGAAGCAGCTGATGTAACAATTAGGGATTAAATAATTAAAACTGGAGCTAATTGTGTATACACACACACACACACACACACACACATACACACACACCTGTTTTCTCAGGTGTCCTTTGATGTGAGTCCATCCAGTGGTGACCGATCAACTTCTCCCTTAAAGAAAACTTACTCTCCCTCTCATCAGGCTGGGGTCTCCTCCCAGACTCCCCAGTTCCATGCTGGGATTCTGTCTGGCTTGAGATTATGTTTGTTTTGTGCTTGATGTCACCACTGCTGTGAGTTCATATGAGGAACTGCCAAGATATCTGGAAAAATCTGTTCCTTTACTATGTGGTACACATAGAAGCTTCTCTAGTGAGAGTTGAGAGGTGCATTAATCTAACCCTAAATTCTTCCAGATTTTTAAAAGAAACAAAGTTTTTCACATCATTCCACTAAAGCATGAAGAAGAAGCATAGAAGACTCATCATATGAAGCTAAAACTAAGTTGATGTCTCCAAAACAATTTGAGTTCTCACACATAGATATTGTCAACCATTCATTATTATAGTGTGCTAATAATTAGAGAGGCCTAAACATCAAGAAATAATTCCCCAAATAACAGGGAGATACTGAAACTACAAATTCCAAGCTTCTAGAGCACATAGAGAGCACCTGTGTCTGTGTCTAGTGGTGTTTTCTGCATGAGGTGGACACTTGTGTTAGCTGATAACATTCAAGGTCCTATTTTCACACAACTTGAGTTTAGGAACTTATCTTCACTAAGTCATCTTTTAACTAAAACTGTTATTTTGTATATGGGCTATGTAAAAAGTATGGTAAGAATTAATTATATTGGGCTGGGAAGGTAGCTCAGTTAATAAAATACTTGTCATGTAAACTTGAGGACCTGAGTTCAGTTCTCAGAAACCATGTAAAAAAGCTGGGTGTGGTGGCCTGCGCTTGTAATCCCTGCACTGCAGAAACAGAAAAACACAAGCCCTTGGAACTCACTAAATTATGAGCCTCAGGTCAGTCCTATCTCCAAATACAAGTTAGATGTCTCCTAAGGAGTACCATGGCCTCCGTGTGCACATGTATGGACACCCCCAAGAATTTTACATTGTTTAAAGTGAAATTCTGAAGGCTATAGTTCCACATATTAATAATTGCAATATAAGATGCACGTCGTCTATTCATTTAGCATTTTTAACAGTCACATTTAAATTTTTTCACCCAATAGTCATTCTTTATGCTTTTAGAGGGTAGTTTTACACTTAATCCTCATGAAATCCTCCCATAATTTACCATGTCTAATAGAAAGTGAGGGCAGTAATCCCTGCTACATGCAGCTGGTATTTTCATTCATTTTGTGTTATACAGATGTTGTTCATATTTTACCTTAATTAGTTTTTACTTGAATAATGCTTAGCCATGGCTTATTTCTCCTCATGTTAATCTAGAGATGACAACATATGTCTGTGCCACTGTGATTTACTCTGAAGTGTGTCTAATAACGTTAATCATGTTATCAGATCCCATCTCTTCAGCCTCATGTTTCTTTACTTTCCACTTCTGCTTCCATCAGGTTCATACCTTCTGCTTTAAGTGAATTTCCATCATTTTCTCTATAAGGATCTGTTGCTGCACAAATATTTAGAGTTACTTTAATACTCACCAGACTCTACTACTCCTGGCATCTTTGAATACCACATGTTCATTCTAGTGTATCATAGTCACGTGTCAGCTTCATCACACACTGAATTTCACTTACATTTCTACCTACTTTCAGATGTGCACAGAGTAAAAGATTACAAGAAATCAGTCACAGTAGGACACCAAGACCCAAGTTTGAAACATGTGGATAATCTAGTCAAGGAAGTTTTACCATATATTCAAAACAGATCCCTTGTTGTGGTCTCAGAGACGGATCCCCATCAGTCTCAGAGACAGAGGTGCAGCAAGGTAAAAAATTATGATTGCAATCAGGCCAAACTTACTCTCCACTGGCATAGGAGAAGAGTGGCCCTGAGTTAAAACAGCAGAGTCCTTTTATGGGTCTTCTATGACCTTTTGCAAGCAAGCAAGCTCAGAACAAAAGCACAAATATGTGGTTAGCAATTTAGCAAGGCGTACACAAACTTTACAGCATAATTGATCAAGGCTTACACAAACTTTACAGTGTAACAGGGAATCTTGAGAAAAATCTTATGAAAAGGTTTGCTGATTTTTGAGAATACCCTTTGTAACGTACAATTTTTGGAGGAATCTAAGCATTAAAACCCAGAAAAAACAGTTCTTTCATTTAGCTAAAAAGTTAAACTACTGATTTACTTGTATCACACCCAATGCAGATGGGAGAACCAGGGAAGTTACAGGAGTCAATGAGGTCAGCAGGGCACCAGCCCCTAACATTCCCCACTCCTGTTCGAGAATCTTCAAATCCTTGAAGATCAATATTTAGTGAGGGGAAATTGGTCTTAATTGCTCATATTGACTCCTTAGAACCATACGCTTTACAGAATTAACACGTTGATTAATAAACTTGACAACTGTATTTAAAAGGCAAGGACCACAAGTGAGAACAAGCAGAAGGAAAAGCATAGGGCCTGCCAAGGCACTCAGGAAGGTAGTTAACCAGGGGAACCAAGAGAACAAAGACTCGTACCAATTTTGGTTACTTGTATGGTGTAGCTCTCTGTCATTGTTTGTTTGACCAGACTCAAGCTTTCCTTAATGATCCCAGAATGATTAGCATAGAAACAACACTGTTCACCAAGAGCAATACATAAGCCTCCTTTTTATGGTTCTGGCATCTTCAGTCTTAGAAACAAGCCAGAAACAAGGCAGATCTGAGGAATTTTCCAGCTTTCAGTTGAGAGAGAAAAGGGTTATTTTTCTTTTGGAGACTTTACTTTAAAACTGTCTAATTTTACCTTTTATTTTTATTACTTTGAAGAGGTAACCCAATTTGCCCATGGAGAATTGGGATGCAGACCGCTCTGGCTTCTTCCATGCTTAAGGGGGATGCAGGGTATCTATCTAAAAGACTCTCAGATTGCATAAGTTTTAGCTGTAAGTTTCAAGGACTTTAAATGAAAGTCCTTGACCAATGCCTGGGAGCAAGAATAGTTAGCATTACAAGTTCTAGTCAGGGAACCAGAAAAATCAGAACAATGCAAATTTTAAATGTCCGAATTAAAGTCCATTGAAATTTCTTCATGAAGGCTTCCAAAGCATCCATCTATTGAGTTCCTCCTCATTTTTCTTTTGGCCTCCAAGGCTGGACTTGAGAGGGATGAACTCAGGATTTGTTTTCAGGCATTCTGATAATTGTTGGAGTGGCTAGAATCAGTCTCCTAGACAGGGAGAGAAAATATATTTAGCCATTATTTTAGAACAATAGTAGCTGCAGGTTGGGATTCCAGTATTGGAGACCCACATTTGAAGTCTTGACCTGAGCAGGATTTTCTTGTTAAGAACAAAATCACTACTGAGAAATAATTGTCTAAATAACATTTTACCTGGACTTAAGTCTAATGTCTGGGAAATGCAAACCTCTGGACTCTTAAGGAAATATATTGATCACTTTAATTTTTGGTTATACTTTCCTTTTGGGTGTTTAAGGCCGTACAGTTGGCCCAAATAAACCAGTTTACTTTTACTTTAAGGTTGGTTGAGGTTCTGGTCCTCATGGGTAACATGAGCTTGGGAGGAGCCTCAGGCTCCTTAGGCCTTTTATTTTACCAGTTCCATCTACCTGAAGGTAAGTAAAAAGATTCTGCTCAACCTGGGCTTTACTTGGAAGCATGGAGGAAATGTTTCCGTTCTGTTGACCCCCCTCTTTGTACATTGAACACTGGTTTGAGTGCCTCTGATAGGGTCTCCATGACCTCCCTTAACAAGAGGACAGGTGACTCATCACAGCTACAGGACATATCAAGAGATTCTCATAGTACCCTGGGACATTATCAACCTTCCAGGGCAAGAAACAAAACTCCCTTAAACCCCTTTGTCCAGATTAGTATTGGCCTTTAAGTATGGTTATTAACCATCCAGGAAGGTCAGTTGCACCAGCCTGGTAACTTTAATTACTGTGTAATATATAGATAAAGCTTCAACAAAACCCAAACGTCCTCAATAAACATTGCCTGGAAGAGATTTACCATCACAGGTTAACTATGCACAGCCAAGGAAAGGGACCATAAAACAAGAATTTCTTAAGTCTGTCTCAAATGAAGGCTGTTCCATTACAAACAGAAGCAGTCTCCTTTTAGTTTTCTATATCCTGATTTACAGTCTTCAGAAGTAAGGGAGGCATCATATCACATAACTATAAACAGGAAGTAAACTGATCAGAATTCAGACCAAGCTTCACCGGAACTGTTTTTCTAAATTGCATACATCTGAATCAAGGACATAGCCCTCATTTTTCTTGAGCCAAGTCATTCTTGTTATGGGAAAAGAAAGTGCCAAAAGTAACATTTGCATAATACAGAGAATCATAAAAGATATCTTTCAGTAGCCATAGGTAACCCAATTCTTGTCTGCATTCATTTAATCCAAATCTCTAACCCAGTTTGCAGTACAAGCCAGGAGTGGACTGAAAATTAACAACTCTGTATCTCTATAAACCTGTTCAGACCTTTAATAAGTTGCTTAAAATGAATTTCATTATACCTTCTATCCTGGATATATTCTGATATCTTATTTTTTATACATAAATGTTTTACTATTATAGTACCTTTCAAGTTCAGAAGACCATTTGCTATTAAGGCAGAATTACATATAGCCGGCTGGGAAGAATGGCTGGATACTCAGCTGAGGATCCAATGACCCTTCTTATCTCCACTTTAATGAAGGAATATAACTGTCAGCAAGCCCAACTGTGATGACCTTTTGTAAGCAGACAGATGAAGTCATTAAGATGGTAGTTCTTTGACTCAAAGGTGCTGTACATGGATTAAGATAATATAATGTGCTAACATAACCCATATACACACTTTGCTTTAAGTTCCCAGGTAGACCTTATAGAAAATACAAAACCGTTCAAATATTTTCTTCCTGTAGTTCGGAGACTGGCCTATCAAAGGAGGCACATATACACAAGGTAAAGAGAAACAATGCGCACACAACCTCCAGTATAATCACTTTAAAAAACTGTGCTATATCTCTGTTAAGACTTTAATAAACCCCTTTAATAACATTTACAAACAAATTTACCAAGCAATTAATATTTTACCTCATATAGAGAGGTGAACCAATGATCGTAAATATAGTATTATACTGTATAAACTTTGAGATGCCCTTATAAGCCTTGAAGCAGGTTTTAAATGACCAAGTCTCCTTTAAAGGTTTAGAGATGTTTTAAATAGACTTGGAAAATGTTTATTCTATATAAAACATATCTAAACACAGAGATAAATTCCATTCTGGAGCAGAAGCAATCATTTATTAAAGTTAATTTATATTCTTAATAGGAACCATGTAGTAATCCCCCCTGTGGTATTGGTTTGTTTTTAGTTATTTATTTAGTAACCACATAATTAGAAGCATTGCATTACAACAGCATTGACATATTTAAAAACAATTTCCAGAGCTAAGATGCATCTCTTTCAAAATTGGTTGTAAATTTTTAGGTTTACAGTTGAATTAATACAGTTATACAATATTGTACTCAGTATAAACTCTATAAGACAAACGAGGTTTTAAGCTTTAAAAAGATCTCCATTTCATTACTAAAATACACAGTTTCATACAGAATAATTCATTTTAATGCAATTAACACTAAAATGTTTACACTCACATTTCTAATCTCTATATATCTGATTACTACTAGTCACACTCAGTTACTTTCTGAGATCCTTGGCATCTGAGCATGGATATAAAGTCATCAGGTAGATTTCAATTGTAATGTTTTTCACATCTACTAATTATTAAGGGGCAAATTTTATGCTTAGAAGAATTATTATTTTTTAATTTTTTAAAACAATAACCACATGATTGAAAGAAGCATTTCATTACAGTTTTAACATATTCAGCTACACACTCCAGAGCAAGGATACATCTCTTTCAAAAGTGGCTGTAAAATTTTAGGTTCACAGTTGAATTAATACAGTTATACAATATTGAACTCAGTATAGACCCTGTATGTTATAAAGTTGAATGAGTTTTTACCCTTTGAAGAAGATCTTCATTTCATTTTAAAATATGCTATTTCCTACATTTTTAATGCTACTAACACTTAGATATTGGCACATGTGTCTACATAATCTCTATGTATCTTATTATTACTAGTCACAGTTGGTTACACTCGGATCCTTAGTACATGAGTATGGGTCATCAGGTAGATTTCAATCGTAATGTTTATCACCTCTACTACTTAACATGAAATAATTTTTATGCTTCCTCTATTTATACACTTCCTCCTCAAATGTCTTTTTTTTAATTTGTTGATTTTTCTGTGTGTATATCATACAGAATCCCACACAATCTTATTCACCTATATACCCACTTCCCAACTGGCACCATCCCATAGCTCCCCCCTTCCACACACTGGAGCCCATATACTCTGTCATCCCTGTTACTGTCCACTGTGTTGTCAGCACCCCCAGCCATTCCCCAGTACTTGTCCATCTGCTGAATCTAGTCAACCTATCTAGAGATCCTTATTTTAGTAAGGTCAGCTGTTCCTTATCTAGCAGCAATCAGTTGTCAATATTCCTTTAGATAAGATTTGGGT
>NW_008347192.1:80920-86953 GCF_000622305.1 Nannospalax galili
AAAAACCATTATTATCCATATCTCCCTTGTTAACACCTATTTTCTACTGTTCTTCTCTTTCAGATTCTTTTTTTTTTTTCCTTTACTTCCCTGGTTCCTTTTCACTATCCTGGTTCCTGTAGTTATGACTGGATACACACTCACTTATATTGATTTGGTGCTAGGATCCACATATGAGGGGGAACATATGCTTTTATTTTTCTGAGTTTATGTTACTTCACTTAGTATAACAGTTTCTAGTTCCATCCATTTACCTGCAAATTTCATGATTTCATCTTTCTTAACTGCTGAGTAAAATTCCATCATATAAATGAACCACATTTTCACTATTCACTCATCAGTTGAAGGACACTTAGGTTGCTTCCATCTCTTAGCTATTGTGAAAAGAGCAGCAACAAACATGGATGTACAAGTGTCTCTGCAGTAGGATGAGTTCTTTGGATATATGCCAAGGAGTGGTGTAATTGGGTCAAATGGCAGGTTCATTCGTAGTTTTTTAAGAGCTCTCCACACTGCTTTCCATAGGGGTTGAACCAGTTTGCAGCCCCACCAGCAGTGGATGAGTGTTCCTCTTTCCCCACATCCTCGCCAACCTTTGATATCATTTGTTCTTTTGATCTTAGCCAGTCTGACTGGGGTAAGATGACATCTTAAAGTGGTTTTAATTTGTATTTTCCTAATTATTAGTGATGTTGAAAATCTTTTAAGATTCTTCTAAGCCATCTTTACTTCTTCTTTTGAGAACTCTCTGTTCAGCTCCTTAGCCCATCTTTTAATTGGGTTACTTCCTTTCTTGATACTTTGTTTTTTGACTTCATTATATTTTCTGGATGTTAAACCTCTCTCAGACATGTCACTGGTGAAGATTCTCTCGCACTCTGTGGGTTTTCTCTTCACTTCCTTGGTTGCTTCTTTTGATGTACAGAAGCTTTTTAGTTTAATGAGGTCCCATTTGTTGATTCTTGACCTTGTTTCCTGGGTAGTTGATGTCTGGTTTAGAAAATCCTTTCCTACATCTATATCTTGTATGTTATTGCCAATGTTTTCTTCTAACAGTTTCAGAGTTTCAGGCTTCCCAATGAGGTCTTTTATCCACTTGGAGTTGACTTTTGTGCAAGGTGAAATATAGGGGTTTAGTTTCATTCTTCTACAGGTGGAGGTCCAGTTTTATCAGCACCATTTTCTGAACATGTTGTCTTTCCTCCAGTGAAGGTTCTTGGCTCTTTTGTCAAATATCAGGTGGCTGAGATTGAAAGTACTCATATTTGGTTCTTCACTTTTGTTCCATTGATCAATGGGTTTATTTTTGTGCCAGTACCACATTGTTTTTATGACTGTAGCTCTGTAATACAATTTAAAATCTGGTATAGTAATCCCCCCCAGTATTGCTCTTAGTGCTCAGGGTAGTGAAGGTTCTTGGCTCTTTTGTCAAATATCAGGTGGCTGAGATTGAAAGTACTCATATTTGGTTCTTCACTTTTGTTCCATTGATCAATGGGTTTATTTTTGTGCCAGTACCACATTGTTTTTATGACTGTAGCTCTGTAATACAATTTAAAATCTGGTATAGTAATCCCCCCCAGTATTGCTCTTAGTGCTCAGGGTTGCTTTGGCTATCTGAGGTCTTTTTGTGCTTCCATATGAATCTTAGGATGATTTTTTCCAATTCTGTGAAAAATGTCATGGGGATTTTGATTGGCATTGCATTGAATATTTATTTATTTTGCAGCTATTGTAAAGGGGACTGTTTCCATGTACTCTTTCTCTGATTGCTTTTTATTGGTATATAGAAAGAATACAGACCTTTGTAGATTAATTTTGTAACCTGCCACTTTACTGAACCTGTTAATAATTTCTAGTCATTTTCTGGTAGAATTTTTGTCCTTTCTTAGATATAATATCATATCATCTACAAAATGGGATAATTTGATCTCTTCTTTTCCACTTATTACTCCTTTAATTTCCTGCTCTTGTCTTATTGCTCTGGCAAAAGTTTCAAGTACTATGTTAAAGTGAAGTGGAGATAGTGGACAGCCTTGTCTGGTTCCTGATTTCAATGGGAATGCTTCCAGTTTTTTTCCATCAGTTTTTCTCCATTTAGAATGATGTTGCCTGTGGGTTTGTTATATATGGCTTTAATTATGTTGAGATATGAAGAACCATGTTGTAATTTAACAATTTTAGTTTACAAGAGAATTTACTGATAAGTCAATTTGATATTTAGTAAATTATTTAATAATTGTTCCCTTAGTATAAACAGAGCAAAAACTCTACACATTCACAACAGTCTCATACAGTGAATACTGTGGTTAGACACAAGGTCATGACAAACCAATTTCAAAACAAAGACCAATTACCTTGATGAAATTTTGATCAGATGTAAATAAAAGAAATTCTTAGAAGCCAGCAGTACTTTACATACATATACATATATCTATATACATACATACATACATACATATATACATACATATATACACATATATATGAGAATCTCATTTCAAAAATGGTTGTGCTGAACAAAGCCATGCACATTGATGCTAGACATAAAGGGCTTTCACTTGAAGAAAGCATTTTCAGAATTATCATTTACATTTTAATACGGTAAATATTTCTAACTGGGTTTCAGACTTAATGAGTGGTGGAAAACAGAATTATACATTTCATTTGACCTTAAGGCTAACCATAGCCAGAAGTTACAGTATGATTAAAACAAGCTAATACTTAAACAGTTTTCATCAAAGACAATTCCATGAAATGAGAGGATAAAGAATGGTGTATTAAGAAGTACTTAGTCTTTTTTTTTTTTTTTTTTTTTTTTTTTTTTTTTTTTTTTTAAACACCCTGTAGCAACAGGTGTCCTGGAACTCACTATATAGACCAGGCTGGCCTTGAACTCACAGAGATCTGCCTGTCTCTGCCTCCCAAGTGCTGGGATTAAAGGTGTGACACCACACCTGGCAGTGTTTAGTCTTTCTTTTAACATTTACAAAAACTTTATTGAGAATTTAATACATTCATATAAGGTGTTTTGATCAAATCCATGCTGACTCCCTCCCTTCCAAAACCTCCCATATCTCCCTATCACTTTTTTCTTTTTCTTTTCTGCTTTCATTTATTTATTTTTGTCGGGATTTTGGGTACGCTAACATTCCCCCCTCTGAAGAGGTAAACCAGATAATATTTTAAGGATTAGATACAAGCTCCCAAATACTTTTGACACTTTTGCCTTTTGGAACAGAGTGTACTGCTAACAGTTCCAAGGACATTTTGGCTTTTATCCAAGAAACTGTCTATTTTTCTTTGGGATCTTTTTACCCTAACTGCCTAGTGAATTTCTACTTCCTATTCTTATCATGCCATCCTCTGAAGGGGTTACCCAAATTGCCAATAGGGAATAGGGACACAGACTGCTGTGGCTTCTTCCATGCTGAACAGGGACACAGGGTGAGGCAATTGGAGTACGCCTTCAATGGGTCTATCTAAGAGACTCCCAAATTGCATAATTCTTATCTCTAAGGGGAAAAGAAAGTTGTTGAATTGTGAAGAGGAGATGTGAAAGAGAAGTAAAGGCAAGTGTAATTAGCATTACAAATTCTATACAGGGAACTAGAAAAATGTCAGAATGGCAATTTTAAAATGTTCATATGAGAGTCCATTGGAATTTCTTGAAAAGGACTTCCAAAACATCCCTCTATTGGGTTTTTCCTCATTTTTCTTTTGTCTTCCAAGGTTGGATTCTAGAGTGATGGATTCAGGATTTGCTTTCAGGTATTTTGATAGCTGTTGTAGTTAGAATCAGTGTCCGTTCTCTCACAAAGGCTTCTAAATAGGGGAAAAACAATTTATTCATCATTTTAGAACAATAGCTGGTTGTCTCCCTTAGCTACAGGCTGGCACTACAGTATTGGAGACCAAGATTTAAAGTTTTACATCTGAGCAGTACTTTCTGGTTAGGAACAAAATCTTCAATGGCAAATAATTGTCTAAATAACTTTTTATATGGACTTAAACCTAACATCTGGGAAGTGTAATCCCTTGAACTCTTAAAGAAGTATACTGATGACTTTATTCTTTGGTTATACTTTCCTTTTGGGTGTTTAAGACCATACAGTTGGCCCAAATAAATCAATTTATTTTTACACTTAAAGTCATTTAAGGATCTGTTCATCAGGGGTCACATGTGCTTCAGAGGAGCTCCTGACTCCTTTCTTTTACCAGTTCCATCTATATGACGATAAGTCAAAGTTCCTGTTCGACCACATGTGGCTTCACTTGGAAGCATGAATGAGATGTTTCCTCTGAGTTGACCCTCCTCTTTGTAGATTGGACACTCGTTCAAGTCCATCTCGTGGGGTCTCAATGGCCTCCCTGAAGAAGAGGACAGGTGACTAACCACATTTACAGGACATTTTGACAGATGTTACATAGTCCATTGGAACTTGGTCGACCTTGGAGGGAAAGGGACAAAAACTGTCCTTTAAGTCCCTCTGACCACATTAGTATAGGCCTCAAACTATGGCTGTTAATCATCCAATAAGGTTAGTTCCACCAGTCTGATACTTTTAATTATCATGTGCTATGTAGATAAGGGTTGGGTAAAGAACCAAATATTCTCATATAAACATTGACTAGATTTAGATTTTTTTTCCTTAAACTAGTTGACTAAACTATGACCATAGAAAATTTAAGATTATGTGTATATTATTTTTGTCTCATCCTTTATATATAACAAACCTAAACAGACCTTCATCACTTGCTTAGACTTTCTCGTTTTTTCTATTTTGGAAAATAGCTCCATTCCCATATCCTTTTAACACCTTTTACATTCTCATTTTCTTTTTTTAAAATAATTATGAGACATAATAGCATAAACATATAAATTTTCCATCTGTTCGGTTGTGAAACTTCTTTTCCTGGGGATGCTAAGCAATGCTTCTTCCTTTTTAAGATTCTAGTGTCAAGCCAATGTTTCATTAAAGTTTTACTGGGGAACCAATGAATTTATTGAGCTTTCTTACTGAGATAACTAAGGGCTTGCTGAGGTGTATGTATGACATGAGGGTACACACACTGGATAGCCTTTACCCAGAATGCGTCATACCATCTCTTCCTAGCCTTCTACAGATTGTGCTTTAGCCCTCCCCAAATCGAGGAGGCCATGTGTGATTAGGGTCAAATTACATACAGTTGGCTGGGAAGAGTGGCTGGATACTTCAGTAAGGGTCCAGTGACCCTGCTTGGCCCTCCGTTAATGGATGAGCACAACCGTCAACAAGCCCAATTGTGACGATGTTTAGTGATCAGGCTCAACTGAAGTCGTGACGATGATAATTATTTCATACAGAAGGGACTGCTGTTTAGCACCATCTTATTAAAAAGGACCTGGAATTTAAAAGAATTTGGTGCTAAGACGCACATATGAGGGAGAACATACTTTGTTTTTCTGAGTCTGTGTTACTTCACTTAGTATAACAGTTTCTAGATCCATCCATTTACCTGAAAATTTCATTATTCCATGTTTCTTTACTGCTGAATAGAACTCCATTGTGTAAATATATCAAATTTTTCTCAACCACTGGTCAGTTGAGGGGCACATAGGTTGCTTCCATCTCTTAGCTATTATGGAAAGAGCAGCAACAAAGGTTTGCAAAAGTGTCTCTACAATAAAATGAATCCTTAGAGTATATGCCAAGGAGTGGTATAACCAGGTCATATTGTAGGTTGATTTTTAGTTTTTTAAGAGTTCTCCACACTGTTTTCCATACAGGTGGCACAAGTTTGCAATCCCACCAACAGTGAATGAGCAGTTCTGCTTTCTCCACATCCTCACCAGCATTTGGTATCATTTGTTCTCTTGATCCTAGCCAGCCTGATTGAAGTAAGATGATACCTTAGAGTAGTTTTAATTTGCATTTCCCTAATTACTAACGATGTTGAACCCTTTTTGAGACATTACTTAGCCATCTTTATTTCTTCCTTTGAGAATTCTCTGTTTTGATCTTTAGAGTGTATTAACTTTCACATTGTTCA
>NW_008347192.1:87360-89671 GCF_000622305.1 Nannospalax galili
TTTATTTGCTGTACAGAAGCTTATTAGTTTAATGAGGTCCCACTTATTGATTGCTGACCTTAATTTCTGAGCAATTTCTGATTTAGAAAATCCTTTCCTACATCTATATCTTGTAACTTACTGCCAATATTTTTTCTAATACTTTCAGGGCTTCCAGTTTCACATTGAGGTCTTTGATCCATTTGGAGTTAACTTTTGTGCAAGGCCAATGATAAGGATATAGTTTCATTCTTCTACAGGTGGAGATCCAGTTTTGCCAGCACCAATTGTTGAAGGTGCTGTCTTTCCTCCATTGTGTGTTCTTGGCACCTTTGTCAAATATCATTTGGCTGAAATTGTGTGTACTCAAGTTTGGATAAGAAGTATTTAGTATTAATAAGGCACTACAGAATCAGTCTATTATTAAAGACCATTTAAGATTGACAGTACCAAAAGCACAGAGTATAAGAAAATAGTTTTCATGTGTATGATTCAATTACAGCTGTCTACAGTTAACTCTTTTCTATAGTAGCATGCAGGAACTTAGAAAGAGTTAGAGGTGAAAGCACAAGAGCACAGCACACAGAGTCAGAGGAACCAAATGCCGAGTCTGCAGAGCTGGTGGTCTGTGACAGCAACAGCTCAGGCTCAGAGTGGCTGTTTGTTTTCTTATGAGGAAAAGGTGTGTGTGTTGGGGAAACACTTAAGGAAATAAGCACAAAATTATATCACTGCCAGAGTCTAAATAGAAACTACAGTGAACAATTATGAGCCAATTCTCAGAGCTGTCTAGAGGTTGTTCAGTGTATGCATAAAAGTACATGGTAATTTTTACAAGATAAGCATAATAATGTTTACAAGTAGTTATTCTGAACATGTTGTAGTTGTCTCTTTTTGTCTCTGGCTGTTTTGGAAGCAAGAGACTGGCTCAGGCCATCTTGGGGATCAGTTCTTACAAGGTACCCCAGAAGAAGCCATGTGCTACTGTGTCTCACTCAGGTGTCCTCTAGCCAGAGAAACAAAAGCGCCATTGCCATATGGCCATCTCCAGGAGCCTGGCAGAGGACTTCCAGGTATCAGAGACCTCCATTCAAGCCAAACTAAGATTTCTGATTTCAATTGCCAATAGAAATTTAGGAATAGCTAATATAAAGGCACTTCAGTGTAGACTTCAACATGAGAGCTAAAAACAAGAGTTGTTCCAAGGGCGAAAAGCACAGAGCCATATCGAAGACAGCAGAGTTTCCAGGTACAAAATGCACCCCTCCCCAAACAGGCCACATCCGCCTGTACACAGAGCCATGCTGCAGGAAACAGAGAACAAAGGACAAGGCCAAAAGAATGAGACAGGAAGAGTAGTCCCAGAATTTATCTCACTCTGAGGATGAGTTAACATATTAAATCAAACCTATAAATAGCTGGAGTTTAAGAATTTTTTTCAAGTCATTTTCAGGCCTTTCGAGGTCTGAAATCCACACAAACCAGACCAGAATGACAAAACCAAACACTTCCAAAGCCAACAAACCAAAGAGATACCTTAAAGCAAACATTATGAAAACAAACCTAACCAAAAGGTATGTAACAAATAAGGTCCTTAAACAACCACCTCAGATACTATTTTGTATAAACAACTAACCCTAACCCTAACCCTAACCCTAACCTTAGCCACACAATTAGAAGAAGAATTTCATTACAACAGCATTGACATATTTAAAAACAATTTCCAGAGCTAAGATGCATCTCTTTCAAAATTGGTTGTAAATTTTCAGGTTTACAGTTGAATTAATACAGTTATACAATATTGTACTCAGTATAAACCCTATAAGACATAAAATTAAATGAAGTTTTAAGCTTTAAAAAAGATCTCCATTTCATTATTAAAATACACAGTATCATACAGAATAATTCATTTTATTGCAACTAACACTAAAATATTTACACTCACATTTCTAATCTCTATATATCTGATTACTACTAGTCACAGTCAGTTACTTTCTGAGATCCTTGGCATCTGAGCATGGATATAAAGTCATCAGGTAGATTTCAGTGGTAAAGTTTTTCACATCTACTTTTATTATTAAGGAGCAAATATTTATGCTTTGAAGAGTTATTCTTTTTTAATTATCATTTTTTTAATTTTTAATAACTACATGATTAGAAGAAGCATTTTACTACAGATTTAAGATATTCAGTAACACACTCCAGAGCAAGAGTACATCTCTTTCACAAGTGGCTGCAAGTTTTTAGGTTCACAGTTGACTTAATACAGTTATACAATATTGAACTCAGTATAAACCCTGTAAGATATAAAATTGAATGAGTTTTTACCCTT
>NW_008347192.1:89751-105240 GCF_000622305.1 Nannospalax galili
GAGAGAGAGAGAGAGAGAGAGAGAGAGGAAGGCAGGCAGATCTTACCAAGGCCAGTCCCGGTGGTGCTTCAGTGGGTCTGGGTCTCTATTCTCAAATCCAGGATGAGACCCCACAATGTTAGGGTTCGAGAATCAAGAATAATTCCCACAGATACCCCAAAAGATTAGACAAAAAGTTTATTCAAGAATTTAAAGTAAAAAAAAGACAACAACCAAAGACTTCACGAGCCAAAGATGGAGTCTGGCCCCGAACAATAGCAGGCAGGAGCGTTTATTGGGGAGCTCCACAGAAACCCACGCTCACCAAGCGTCTTTTTAAAATAATTGGACGTCCCCATATCCTGTGTACAGGGGAAGTCTTGATTGGTAGGGCTGCCTTCAGGGCATTGGAATGTGCTGACTAACATCTTTTAGAGCCAGAAGTTTTTGTTCATACCTTATAAGGCTTTTATATGTACAGTATGCCTGAGCTTGTCTGGGCTTGTCTAAAGAAGCTAGCCAAAATGGAGTCAGAGCATTCTGACTCTTCACTAACCATAGGAACATCCATTGGTGATGGCTAAATATCTTTAATGCCTCACCCAAACCATTCCATTAGGGACTGCTGCCCCCTGTTTTGGCCTAGGTTAAACTGCCTATGTCTCAAGGATGGATGTGTGGTTATATGATTCAGGTTTAATGTTTCTGAAGGATTTAAATTACATTTTTTGCTACCATGTACCATATCCTCAAGAGCCATGTGGTGAGGGGCTCCTTCATTGCTTGTTTGAAAGTCTTCCTTAGTCCCTACAGCTCCAGTGTGGAGTATTTTCTGCTGGTTACAGTATTGTTAAAGTTTTCATCAGTATGTTGAAACATGACTTCTCTTTGTTTTAAAGACTGACTCTGAGAGTCATCTTTAGCTATTTTTATTTCTAGGTTGTTCCCGTTCCTTAAGGAAGGGCCAGGTAAAATCATCAGTTCTCTCTCTCTCTCTCTCTCTCTCTTTCTCTTTCAGTGGTTAGGAAGCCTCAGCAGTCTCTTTTTTTTTTTTTCTTTTGATTCCTATTTTGCTTACAATGCATGCAAAATTTTTCTAGACCTTCCACAGTCAATAAAGAATTTCCATACATGCACAGCAACAACCCCAATCATTCAAGCAACTGTGATATTTCACCCATTTACCAGGTGGTGGCCACCTGGGGATTTCCTCCATTGAATTCATCCACATCTGCATAGACGGCCTCATTTTAGTTACATTATTCACTATCCATCATATAATCCATATGACTGCTGCTAACCCCAGTAAGCTTATGGAGATTGCCCCCATTCTCCCCTACCCCAACTTTGCTACAGCCTTTCTCCACACCAGAGACATCATTGCTCTTCCCAAACTCCTGTAGTTGGTTTGTTGTACCCTGCTTATCCTACTGGCTACACCAGTTTGTAAAGCCAAATTCTCTCCTGGGAGGCCCATACTGTGTGGGCTCTCAGCTCTCAGGCCCTTTGTGAGGCATGCTGTGACCATTCCTCCCCAAGCTGTCTTTATGACCTGACAACAAACTGACACAATGTGCCTCTAAGCTACGGTTAGGGAATAAAGATATTTATTTGGGCTTCCCAACAAAGCTTATGATGCCCAGTAGGGGGTCACTTACAAAGGCATGATGCTCATGGACTCTTTTCCCTATGTCTTGGGTAAGCTGTCCAGATCCATGCCCACCAGACCCAGGATAGTGAAACTCATGACACCTCCCTGACTTCTTCTGTTTCTCTCCTTATACCCTCCCCTTCATGCAATTGAAGCTGACCACTTGGGTCTAGACTAGTCTTTCACTAGGTCTATGGAGAGTCTCTTAGGATTCAGACATCTGTTGCTGGTTCTTTTGGAGGACACACCTATCCAACATTTACCATCGTGGCTGATGACCACAACAAGAGGGAGGCAACCAAATGACCTGGTCTCCATCTTGGTTGATGACATCATCAATATGGAGGCAATCACATGGCTTCATTGCCATTTAGGACAGTAACATTTTCAAAATGGTGGTAACCTGTATGACCTTGCCCTCATCTTAATTTGATTACATGGCATAATTCAAAATGGTGACACCAAGGAATTTACAGGTACTACTGAACTGTAGGGGATTATGATAACCTGGGAATTCCCCAGACTGAAGACATTAAACCATATGTCCTAATTCTCTTGCAATTTTTGTATTGGTTTTCATCTTGGATTCTTGATTGGATCATAGAAAAGCAAGAGATTGCCTTGTAACAAGATCAATGCATTTTTTATGTCAGACTAAGGAGGTAATATCAGACTTCAAAAATGGGAGTTTACATTTTAACACTATTCTTATCTGTTTCTAAATGGAATTATTTTGAATACTATTTAGATTTTTTGTGTGTCTTTTTGAGACAGGGTTTCCCTGTAGCCCCAACTGTCCTGGAACTCACTATGTAGACCAGGCTGACCTCGAACTTACAAATATCTGCCTGCCTCTGCCTCCGAAGTGCTGGGATTAAAGGTGTGCACCACCACTCCTGGCCCCTATTTAGATTTCTAAATTTATTCTTAACCTAAGTCATAATGTTTCCTTTGCTGCTGTTGTTTATGTTATACTAATAACTTAGACAAGGGGAACTCAGTTGGGTTAATATCTAAAAGCCTCTCCCTCTGTAAGAAACAGTAAACATTAGTCTTGTCTGTCAAAACCTGTGAAACTTAGAACTTCATTTAAGACAAGAAATTCTAATCTTTTAATCCCACCGTAACTTGTATGATTTTTGTTTAAGGCAGGCCCTGGTGCATTCCTGAACCTGATGGCCTAGGGAATCTGAGTTCTTCTCTCTTCAGGCAGATTATTTTAAACTGGATCTGATGACCATGCAATGCACCCTTATGCAAAAGTAAAATCTGCCTTGCCAAGTTACTTTTGCTTTGTCCACGTGTTCTTTGTGAGGAATCGATATTGTTCTTAAACTGATAGTTGTTTTATTTATAACACCCTTCAGGTATTTAACTCTTAAAAAGGAAAAGATATATTACTTTAAACTTACATTGCAAACTTAACCCTCTTTTAGGCCACTAAGCCTTTTCACATATTAATAGATATAAGCTTTCTTCCCTCTTGTACTGTTTGGTGCACCTAGACTTCATGAAACTGTATTACGTGTATGATAACTGTTTCGTGTATTGTTTGTGCCAAGAAAATATTTGAACTGTGGTCACTTTAGTTTTTTCTCCTTTCTTTTTCTTTTATTGTGTATAAGAATTATTGGTTTTATTTTTGGCATGCCTAGTCAAAATTCACATGTGCAAATTTATAAGTCTAAATCACAAAAATTTCAAATGCTAATTGCCTATACAAAACAGCATCTGAGCCCATTGTGTAAAAATCCCATTTGTTAAGTATCTGCGTTTGGTTTTAGTTTTCCTTCAAGGTGCTTTAAGGTATCCATTTGTTTGTTTGCTTCAAAGGTGTTTTGGTTTAAATATAACAAAAACCATAGTCTCAAAAAAATTAATTACCAAATCTTACTAAAATCTACCATACGTATAATTAGATATGTATACACAGTCAACATGAGTTTATGTTCCTTAAAATTAATTTACTTGGTATCATATTGATTTATAAGTAAAGTCTCAAACAAATTAAAGCTTAAATTAACACAAAAGCATTTTTTTCAGGTCAAAAATATTATCTCCTTACAACAACATGGTTCTTATTACTCAAATATGTAAATTAATTTTAAGTATTTTCTCTCTCTCTCATACACATGTATATATGAAGTAAAATATTAATTGCTTGGCAAATTCTCACAACAAATGGTAAATTTGTTTATGAACAGTATTAAGAAAGATTATTGAAGGTCTGAGCATGGTTATAGCAGAGTTTTCCTTAGGTGGCTGTGCTGGACGTTGGGAAATTCAGTTTTGTGAATGTAGCAGTTGCTTCGCTCTACCTAGTGTTTAAACTCCTTTGAAACCTAAAGCAAGGTTTTGGTAAACCACTCTCTAATCTACATGAAGTAAAAAATAAAAATGATAGGTTTTGTGTTTTCTATAAGGTTTACCTGGGAACTTGTAAAGCACAGTGTGTACATGGATAATATTAACTCATTACATTATCTTATGTGTGTAATTTGAATCCCATGTTCTTTTAATAAGATTATTCTACACAGCACTCTTGTGAGTCAAAGAAATGCCATCTTTATGACTTCAGCTGTGCCTACTTTCGAAAGGTTATCACAATTGGGCTTCTTGATTGTTGTCTTTCTTCATTAGAGGTGCTTTTGAAAGGTTATCACAATTGGGCTTCTTGATTGTTGTCTTTTTCATTACAGGAGGGGTAAGCAGGGTGATTGGTCCCTCACCTGAGTATCCAAACATTCTTATGAGTCAGCTGTATGTAATTCTTCCCTAATTGGAAATGGTCTCCTGAATTTGGGAAGGACTATAATATATAACCTTGGGAAGACTAGGAAGAGAGGGCTTGACTCATGGGGTTTTTTAAGTCATCAGTAAAAGCTCTTCATTGCTAGTATGCTCAGGTCACCCATATACCTCTGTACCCCTCACCCATCTCTGTAAGTAAACAGTAAATTAATTTTTTCCATAGGGTGAACTTTAATATAATTAAAGATTGGTTTGATACTGGAACCTTAGAAAGGGGATAAACATCACTTACTATCCCCAAGAAGAGAATGCTCCCAACAGAAGAACAGATAATCTTAAATTTCTAAGGTAATATTTCAGTCAACTAGCTTAAGGAAGAAAATATATGTCTAGTCAAGGTTGAAGAATGTACAGTTTCTGCTCATTTTATCTATGTATTACATGGTAATTAAAAGTATGATCCTGGTGTAACTAACATTCTTGGGTGTTTAATAATCATACTTTGAAGCCTATAATAATCTGGTTAGAGAGATTTAAAGGGACATCTTTTTTGTCTCTTGTCCTCCAAGGTCAAATAAGTTCTAGGGGACTATGGAGCATGTCTCGAAATGCCCTATAAGTGTGGTAAGTCCCCTGTCCTCTTGTTCTTGGAGGCTATTGAGACCCCAACCAGATGGGCTTGAACCAGCATCCAGTCTACCAGAAGAAGAGTCAATACAAAGGAAAGTTTCCTCCATGCTTCCAAGCAAAACCATGGTGAAGCAGGTCCTTTGACTTATGCTCACATAGATGGAACTGTTAGAAGAAAGGCCTGGGGAGCCAGAGGTTCCTGCAAAGCCCATATGACCTCTGAGGAACACATCCTCAACCAACCTTAGGAATAAACATAAATTGTTTTATTTGGGTCAACTGCATGGTCTTACACACCCAACAGGAAAGTAGAACTGAAGAGGAATAAATTGGTATATTTCTTTAAGAGTCCAAAGGATTGAATTTCCCAGACATCAGGCTTAAATTCATTCATATAGGATGCTATTTAGACAATTTCTCACTAATGATTTGTTCTTAATAAGAAAATTCTGCTCAGGTGTAAGACTTCAAATCCTGGCCTAATCAACTCTGCAGTGCTCATCTTGAGTCAAAAGGAAAAACCCAGTATTCTTATCTAAAAATCAAGTGACGGCTAAATTTCTTCATTCTCCCTGTCTTGAGGTCATTTGGGAGGGAACTCACATTGTGAATCTAATCACTCCAACAGCTATCAAAGTGCCTGAAAAAGAAAATCTAGCCATGGCGGCCAAAAGAAAAACAAGGAGAAACCCAGTGGATGGATGCTTTTGGAAGACCTCATGAAGAAATTTTGATTTGAAAATTCATCCTGTTCTGACTTCTCCTGGTTCCCTGTCTAGAATTTATGCCTAAGTACTCTTGCCTTTACTTATCATCCATCTCCTCAGCCCACTGATATCCAACTTCCTCATAATGATGATTATTCCATGCCTTTTAAATTTTTTCAGGAAAGAGTCAATGAGATGACCCAATGGTCAATGAACCATATGCTCTTAACCAAATTCCCTCAGGTCTCCTACTATTGCCTGTGTGCCTAATCCCACATTTCAGACTGATGTTCCAGTCTTTGGTGATCAACCCTCTTTGCCCATGTCGTTGTCCAGCAGAAAGTAGCTAAAGAAAGACTACCTTCTTCCATTATCATCAGCAAAAGGCTAGAATGTTAGGTTCCTGGCAGCCTCATAAAATGTCACACAGCTCCCAATATTCTACATGATGGGTATGGGCTTAGCCCTGGCAAAGACTCTCTGTTTAAAGGGATATCAAGTAGTCCTGAGCTAAACTCCCGAGCCTACTTCATGGAAAGTTATCCAAGCACCTAACTGCCCATAAAAGATGTCTGACTTCCTTTGCTCATTGCTGTTTCTCTGCTCCCTGAGAGGTAGTCCAGGGGTCTGTTTGCTCTCAAATAAACTGCTGTCCCCCATGGAATTGTATTGGTTGCTGGTCTTCACCATGTCCTTCCATACAGTTATCAGATATCTGAGACCTGCAGTAGACACCCAGCCCCTGTTTTGCTATGACTTCCCAAACGAATGTATTCCCCAATGTAATGATGTAGAAGATGGAGACAACACGAGACAGGATCAACTCTGAGATGCCTAGCAGAATAAGAACATGAAGTGCTGTGGTTACTCTGGTCCATAGTTTTTAATGTCTGAATCCTAGAGAGAGGAAAGGGAAGGGAACAGAGAAAGGTGGATGAGGAAAAGGGGTCAGAGAGAAGGCAATAAAAGGGAGGAGGAAAGAGGAGCATTGACTAGAAATCATAGTCTACAGCAGCCATCATGGAATGAATTATGCACATAAAGAAGGGAATTCGTGTTAAAAGCTAAAAACAATGAGTAATTAAAATTTTTCATAAGGGGTTAAATGATGGCTGAGACCTTATGAGTACTTGCTGCTCTTGGAGAGGACTGGGTTCAGTTACTAGCATTCACATGCTGTCCCACAAATATTTGGAATTCCAGTGCCAGGGGATCTGATTCCCTTTTCTGGCCTCTGTGGGTACTGCACACATATGATACAGATAAACACATGTTAGCAAGCACAAATATGCACAAAAATAGAAAAAATGAATAAATCCAAAAATTTCATAGAATGACAATAAACCTGGAATTAACTGTAAATTCTTTGGTGATGATGGATTCAATAGGAAGGTAACCTTGAACAACTCAATCTGACACTCAGAGACTATATTTTATTACAAGTAAATGTGAAGGACTGAAATTGATTTTGAACTAAAGTAATGTAACCATATAATTAGGTATTAAGATAGTTAGCTTTATATAATGAATGTATTGCTTTATTTGGTCTGAATTTATCTGTACAATCTGCGTATTTGATTAATTTCAGTACGAAGAAAGGATCTTCATTCATATCTTAATGAACAACACCTTACACTCCCTGTTGTTTGCTGCAGTTGTGGGACTTATTCTTTCCTTGACCCCTTCATGTCTGTCATCCTCAACACTTTTCTTTTGACTAAAACTAGAAAATCCAAATACCAAACATATCAAGGAGTCTCTCACA
This sequence comes from Nannospalax galili, assembly GCF_000622305.1. Taxonomy (NCBI): domain Eukaryota; kingdom Metazoa; phylum Chordata; class Mammalia; order Rodentia; family Spalacidae; genus Nannospalax; species Nannospalax galili. The sequence continues at coordinate 97,235 of NW_008347192.1, forward strand.
TTTAAAGTTTCAGCAGCACTATCGTATTGTAGATTGATAAGATCTCTTTTGTGGATCACAGCAATAGTGCTCATTCCTTGGATCCAGTCGTGTACCTGTTCACTATTACAAGATTCAATAAAATCATCCACCCCTTTCCAATTGATTTAGAAAATAATTTCTATATTAGCATGGTGAGATACAGTAGGTGTGTGTGCTTTACTTCTGCACGGGTCGCTGTGAGATGGTCTTATTCCCATCTCACAAATCATTCTCTCCTCTCTCTCCTCTCTCTCTCTCTCTCTCTCTCTCTCTCTCTCTCTCTCCCTCCCCCATCATGATGCATTCCATTCACTTCAATTTAGCACTCCAAGGCTGTTCCCCTTTTTGCTCTTGATAATTCCTATTTTTTTCTTTAGACCGCCTCTGAAAGGAATGATGCTTAAGATAAGTCCACAGAACTCTTCCTTTCTGTTTTATCTGACATCTATGTCATATAAGAGAGTGCTTAGACATTTACAGTATAAATGTAGTTAAAATCACAGGCTTAGCACTTATCTCCATGTTTCAGTTCTGCCAGTTACTGAGCTGCGTGTTCCCAGACATAGTACTGCTGAGCTCAGTTTTCTTGGAATAAGAGGCACAGACACAAACACAGGGCTGGAGATGAGGATTAAATGAGTAGTGCATGGGGTGTTTAGAACAAGGCTGGGCACGAAGCCTGCTTCAGTAATGTACTTACCACCTCTATTACATATGTATGGCCATGCATCATGTAGCAATGCTTATCACTCCTCCATTCAGCACTCATCTAAAATCTGCTGGCACTCAGAAAATTTTCAGCATCTCTTTAATCTCTTCATGACACCTGCATTCTTCCTAGAGCATAGCATATATATTGTATATTTGTATGTATGCACATACAAGTTTTGAAATAAATAAAAATATATCACATCATGAATGATAATAAAAATCACAAAGTTTTCAATAAGCTTTTTAAGCATCAAAATACTCTAGTATTTTGGAAAGGTGAAAGAATAGAATGAGAATTATAGAAGTGGGAAAGTTTAATTTCATAATTACCTGGTAACACATGCATTTATTCACTTGGTGAAAAAAACTCAAAATATGAACTTATCCTTGATGAAATAGCAAGCTCAGAGGGGTTCAGTTGTGCTACACAGATGCAGGCTCTGTGCCCACATGTGGACATCTCAGAACTTTCTAGACTTTTGGAATCATCCACTGATGGAGGCTTCTAGCACTGAGTAAAACAAGATTACTTTAGACTCCCTGAAGGAAAAATGAGGGCCACAAAAGTTTCAGTAAAAAATGTGCTGTGTACTAATTCTCTAGAACAGTTGATTCAATAAGTACTCCTGTCATATGAAAAAGAAATCTGTTAGAGAAAAAGAAGAGGTTTTTGAAATAAATTGTGTTCATTTCAAAAATACTTATCCCAAATTCGCTTAATTGTATCCATGATACATGCAACTTTTCATATGTTAATAATGCCTCAAAAAGGGGTAACAAAATCTAATTAAAATGTTTCATTGAAAGATAATGAAAAATATTTCATTGAACGTTTGTGTGTGTGTCTGTCTGTATATTCAGTATAGAATACCATAATATTTATTTTCTCATCACAAATGTATGTCTTGATCTTGTGAAAAAATTTCTTGAAACTCTGTCATTACTCAAAAGTATCCAAGTTGTCAGAACTGAGTTATATATTATTTTAGCCAGGTTAATTAGCTTTTGAAGAACCATGACTTCCACCTAAGCTCTGCTGTTGGCCAACTGCAGTGGCAATACCTTTCAAGGTATCATACTTTAATGTTCTAAAGCAAACATTGTGGACTTAATAAATTCATACACTTTTAGTTGTCACTGTGGGTCATAAAAATTGGGAACATGACATTGGGAGGGGGAGGCAGTGGAGGACATCTGGGAAGAGTCAGCGGGAGGAGCAGGGGGTGACTGTGATCAAAGCTACATTGCATACAAGTAGAAAATTCCCAGACAATTATAAAAATAAATAAATAAATAAAACCTTGTTAAAAACTGACACATTTCAAAATCAGCTTTTAAAGCAAGGCTCTTCCTATGCATCCCAGGCTGACTTTGAACTCAAAATCCCTTTACTTCCATCTTCTGAGTATTGGGAGCATAGATGACAACATCTCACCCAGTACTTTGAATCTTCTTAGCAGAATAAGTTTAAAAATATCTGAGCAGACAGAATGAGAAAAGAATTAATTTTTATTTAATTGAATCTGAAGGTGAGCTAAATTTCTGAATAAAACAGGGGTTTTAATAAAACTGAGAAAGCAAAAAGTGAATTACATCATGTAAAAGTAAAGAATCTGAAAGACTTAACAGAAATTTTAAGCCATATACTTATTAAGAACAGCAAGTCTTCCACTGGACTTGTCTTCACCAGCTAGGACAAGAACTTTCTCAATTACCAGTTATTCAGCTGTAACTCAAGGATAGATGAGAACTTAGTAACTTTCTCTACATAATGTTAAAATATTGCATTTGTTATTTTTATTTTATGTGTATGAGTGTATTACTGCAAGTGTGTAAGGGTATCCATGTCATGTGATGCCTGTGGAAACCAGAAGAAGGCATCAGATCCTGTGGAGCTGGAGTTACAGACAGTTGCTAGCCACCATGTAGTTGCTGAGAACAGAGTCCAGGTCTTCTGCAAGAGCAGCCAGTGCTCTTAACCAGTGAGTCATCTCTCCAGACCTTGCATAACTTTTTATATGGTAAAATTTTGATCTTACAGAAGTTTTGAAAATGCAGAACAAATACAACCCCTTACTTTTCAAAATGCATGGAGAATTTTCCATTTTTAGCTGAATACTTTATTATCTATTTTTGTCTTATTATCTAGCCATATCTATCTATTCATAAATTTATGCTAATCCCTTCCTAGATAATTTAAAATTAATTTGGAGAGTTTTTTATGCCTAATACCCCTTGTGTTTACTGTCTAAGAAAATCCAAGTATTTTACTTAACTTCTTCACAGTTTCAGGATCTGTAATTAAATGTGAATATTAGAATTTTTCCATCTGCCTCAGTAATATTGCTAATACATATTTTCTTCACAGCCTAGGGTGACAAGTTAATGCATTGCATCTCATTGATTTTTTTTTAATCTTGACAATTTCCTCTTTGTTTATTTTCTTTGTTGATCTTGGGGGGTTGAAGAGCAGTATGGACATTTCACATCTATTTGAGTTTGCCTCGGAAGCCTCCATATTAGAAGTAGGCTTTGTGCATCAGCAAAACAGCCATTTTGTGATCCAGTGTCCTGATCTGAGACTCACACCAGCCACCACCTCATATAAGGTGGACCTAATGCTAGAGGTGCTGATTTTCAGCAGGTGTTTATGGTGTTGCCCACCAAATATGTGTAGTGTTATTTACTGTTTTTCATTTTCTAATTAGACAGTAACTTCTGGGCAGATATTTTTGGCAATGGTAGTATTATATTTTTCATCCAATTTTTAGCCCCTAACTACATTTTTCCTTATTAGTACAATCACTGCAATGTTTATTGATTGGGCTGCATATGCATGGAAGGTCTTTTTTTTTACTCCACGATTTATTTTCTTTTCAAAAGTATACTTATGAGCTTGAGGTTTTTGTTTTGTTCAGTTCTGTATTATTACAGATTTTCTATAATTATCAAACAGTTCTCTAACTGAACAGAATTAGGCCTTAGCAATTAGTAGTTTTACAGATGTACTTATATTTCGGGTGATAATTTGCTAATTTTATCTCAAGCTAAAGTTACTTTTCCCATAGATAACAGGAAACGAAGAATGATCTAAAAGTTCAGTATAAGTTCTGAACACTCCTTCATCTTTCTGGGCTTTTCTACGTGGCCTCAGCTGGAAGTGGTTCTCTTTGCAGTGATTTTGATATTCTTTTTGGAAACACTGACAGGAGCCTATTCGTCATCATCCTCTCACATCTGTACTCCCACCTGCACTCCTCCATATATTTCTTTCTCTCAAACTTCTTGGCTCTTGATCTCTGTCACACCATTTGCTCAACCACGCAGCTGCTGATGAACCTCTGGGGCCCAGAGAAGATCATAGCTCATGCTGGTTGCATGTTCCAACTCTACTTAGTCCTGTCACTGGGGACCACAGAGTGATGTCCCGTGACCACTATGCCACTGTCTGCAAACCAGTGCTCTGCATTATACTGTCCTCATGAATCATAACTTTTGCCAATGAATGTCTGCAGCCTCCTGGGTAAGTGACTTTATAAACACTGTACTTCATTCCCTCCTTCATTCTGGGTCCCCCTGTGTGAACATCATAAATTGGATCACTTCTGTGAAAATCCTGCACTGCTCCAAATATCCTGTGTTGATGTTTGTATGAATGAGACAACTCTGTTGGTCACAAGCTCTATTTTTGTTCTCATCCTTCTTATTCACATTTTCATGTCCTATGGGACCATCACTTAGGCTGTCCTGATGAGGTGATCCACCACAGGACTTCAGAAGGCCTTTGGGACATGTGGAGCCCACCTCATCGTTGTGCCCCTCTTTTTCATTCCAGTCATGTGCATTTATCTTCAGCCTCCAATGGAACATTCTCAAGAGCAAGGCAAGTTCGTTGCTCTCTCCTACACTATTGTCACATCCAGCCTCAACCCTCTCATTTACAGCCTCCAGAACAAAGATGTCAGAGAGGCAGTGAGGAGTCTGTTGGGGTGGAAGTATGCTCAGGACAGGTGTCATTATCTGTGTGATTACTGAGTCTCTTCTTGGCAGTTTTCCAGTCAATTCAGTCATTAATTCCCTTTCACTCCATTATCATAACTGCACACATTCTTTCATAAATAGATAATACAGTCTTCCTGAATACCATTAACTTTTATTAGATACAGCCATTTAAAATCAAATGCCAATGATGATTTTTCCACATCATAATCCTAACCAATGCAAAAATATTCAATTGAAAATGAATTTAAATTTCATTGTACATATTTACAGAAATATAATTTAAAAATTCAATGAAAATTTAATATTCTCAATGGGAACATATTTAGAATTGGTGTTTTAATGTCCTTTAAGGTAGGACTCTTTTGTCTTGAGTTCTTAGTTGTAGCCAGTGTAGTTATAGAATACTCTTCCCAAGTCATTCTTTTTGCATAATGCTATGAATTGTGCACAATTTGTTACCCAAAGTTTCATATCTTTGATATGTATGTGATTGCTGGTGGGCAGTGTTGAATCCTGGAAGAACCTGGAGTAAGTACTGCCTCGTGGAGGTTGATAAGGGTATTTATTGGCTTTACTGATTTTGGAAAGGATCAGTATATGTCTTAAAGTTAACACAGCAGGTTGTTAGAAGTGCAAGCTGGGCTCTTGGTTCTTAGCTTCCTGTCTGCTATGTGAACTCTCCCTTCCTGATGCACTGTAGTCATACTGTACCACCTGCCTTGCAATTCTCTCCAGAGTCAAAATGAAATCATCACCATGCTCATAACTCTAGGGAGCTTTCAACTAAGCAAGCTTCTGGCTACTTATTGGTACATAGACTCACATATTTTGCAATATCAAAATAAAGCTGACGACTACAAATAGTGACATTAAAAAACTATAGATCCAAATTCTTTCATAATGTTTTCAATGATCAGAAACTAATTTCCATGAATTGTTCTGAATAGTTCTGAATTTATATAGCTGTGGAATGATCTTTCTGATTTTATTAAAAAATGGGAATCTTGTAGCAAAAGAGAATTACTTGAAACACTTAACATAAGGATTGTACAGAAATGACCAGATAGTAAAGTGGGAACTTTGAGCACATGTTTATCCCAGTATATTCCACAGAAAGTGAGGCAGATGGAGAACTAAACATACGAACACTGGACAAGAAACCAAATGAACTTGAAAGAACTGGCTTCTGCTGAAATCTTGGAAGAATCTCCATGATACAAGTTTTACATGGGAAATGTAATTGCATTTTCTTCTTAAAACTATGGTGTAATTTAAAAAAGTTATACTCAATAAGTATATTATGAAAATCACTTTGTATTTTCACAAAGAAAATTATTTTTCTATAAAGAATAGTTTTCCTATCTATAATTATCAATTACTTAATTCTGATAAAAGATAACAATGCATGTCACCATTTGTTCTGTCAATCCCATGCTCCAGACAGGCCTGAAGAATAAACAAAATCCAATACATGAAAATTGTATGAAAGTCAAACTTGGTCTTTAAAATATAGTGAAAACTGGTTCAAGCACCATTTCACAGTGTAAAACAAAACAGGACCCGAGTTTCCCACACGATTCATAGTTGCACAGCTCTGTGGACCCTGTCCTTGTTTGCTGTTCTTCCTGTATGTCCAGGTCTGTAGTGCACAGAAGACAGTGTGAGATTTATTCCTTATTCTGTACCTACTTCCAGAGAAATATAAAGCCAAGAAGTATCTATGTTAAAGAACGTTTAGTATAAACAGGGACCACGTAAAATGAGACATCACATGAAAACATTATTTAAAACGAAATGATATTACTGAGGCTCTCATTTAGCTACTGAGAGGCGTAGACTTTCACAAGGATATCCTTTCTAGCTGGTTCACTGTCCAGCACCTACCTCATGGATACGCCATAGCAAGTGGCCAACTTTGGGTCTGGCCCACCAGGCTTCAGCACTCAGTTTTGTTAATTACACTCAAAATATTATTAGTCTAGAAAGCCTTGATATTTATCTTGTCACGTTTCATTAGGTTTCTCCGGATTATTAACAATGCACAGAGAAGTGTTGCTAATGACACAGAAAGTATCACTAGTCTATAAAGTCTTGACATTAGTATTGTCATTGTTATCAGATTATCCTGGATTGTTAAAACACAGAGAAACGTGTTGTATAGCTATTTTCTCTGAATTAAAATGTGCTCCTGGAGGAAAGAAGGATGCCTGGACTGATCCAAGAATCTAAAAAACTGACGCTGCTCAGAAAGCTCAGAGATATACAGTCCAGGAGGCTCCTCCCCAAGTCTGTAAAACCAGCAAATCAGGACTGAAGAGATGGCTCAGTGATTATGAGCACTGGCTGCTCTTGCAGAGACCAAGGTTCAGTTCCGAGCACCCACATGACAGCTAACAGTCACCTGTAACTCCAATTCCAGGGGATCTAATGCCCTCTTCTAACCTCTGCAGGCATTCCAAGACATGGGTGCATTTATGTACATGTAGGCAATAAACTAACACAAATAAAGTAATTAATAATGATTAACAATCAGCCAAAAATTTGTTGGGCAGAGAAGAATCTCCACATCCCTGACTGAACTGTACATTGTCATCCATGCTGGAGTGGGCATTGGGGTGGTAGAGCAGGCTTTGAGTCATCCATGCTCCTGTATTTAAAAATTCAAGCTTTATTAGTTCACCATCCAGACTTGGGTGGAATCACTTATTTTTTTCTACAATTGATGCCTTAAATGGGGTGGATAGATAGTTTTTCATGTCTACCCTGGAAAATTCACAAAACACTTATTTAAAAATGAGTAGTCGTTAAAGAAAATTACAAGGCCATCGTCCAAGGAGAAAGCTCTGCCCAGTTCTGTGCTGTCCTCTCAAACCTGATTCCTTGAAGCCCAACAGTGTGCTTTGAGGTCACCAGTCAAGAATTTGTGGTTGTGACATCAATGACCAGCACAGAAAAGGACATAGGAGCAATAGTGGCACTTTTATCTTGGGAGTAATCAACAGCTGCCTAATTTGATTTAAAGCCCACTCAATGTGAGGAAACTCATGCCTGGTCCTGTAAACCTAGCCAAATACACATAGCTTTGGGGGTCATAGTTCTTACAGAAAACTCAAGGATCTCATATCCCTAGACAAATGTAATTTCTTACTATGTGCAAAATATGGATCCTTAAATTTACAGAAAATTATCCCAGTTACCATCCATCAAAGTAGCTTCTTTTCCAACAGACAGAGATTATTACAGAGTTACACCACTGGTCACACATAGAGATT
>NW_008347192.1:106011-113437 GCF_000622305.1 Nannospalax galili
ATGGGAGGACGCCAAAGGGGGAGGGGGAAGGGGGTATAAGGATTTTCAAAGTATGAAAAATACAAAAATCCACTAAAAATTTTTAAGAAAATAATTTGTGGTTGTGAACATCCTCCACCCTAAACTCAGGAAATACTAATACATGAAATTTCTGAATCCAAGTACCTGGACTCTCCTTTCTGTCTAAATGAGTCCATGAACCCCATGGAATTTTATTTTTTATCTGATGTCAGAGAGTTATGGAGCTAAAGTATGAAAAATACAAAAATCCACTAAAAATTTTTAAGAAAATAATTTGTGGTTGTGAACATCCTCCACCCTAAACTCAGGAAATACTAATACATGAAATTTCTGAATCCAAGTACCTGGACTCTCCTTTCTGTCTAAATGAGTCCATGAACCCCATGGAATTTTATTTTTTATCTGATGTCAGAGAGTTATGGAGCTCTATGTTTCTAAGTTTGGTGTGATTTGTGATGCTGACCAGAAGATTCTTGGCTCTACCAGTGTCATGGAAATGACTGTCCACAAATTCCCTGCTGATCTTCAGAGAACGCCCTGGGTTTTGGAGTAAGAAGTGCACACCTGAAACTGCCCAGTGCCCCAGATTCCTGTGTGTTTCGGGATCTTTGTCATAGGCATGGATGTGCAGTAGATCGCAACCATGGCACGTTAGTCACCATAGTAAAGTTTATAAAATAGACCTTTGAACCCATGATGGTTAGAAATTAAAGACCTCAAGCTATGTGCAATAAATAGTAAATAAAGTTGCACTGAATGACAGAAAAGGAGCATATTTCTGAAAAACCGTCAAGCAACTAATTTAAATTTTATACGTAGATCCACACCACACACATGCACATGGAGTCTCACCACCACCAGTCAAAGCATGTGCACAGACACATGGGACTGTAGAGAAGATCAAAGAGAAAGAGAATACGAGATAAGGATTCTGTGATATTAACTAATATTTTTACCCTTTTTTGAATGATTTTATTTTAGGTTTTGCTTGTGTGTGAGGGAATGAGTGCATGTGCACATGCTTGTGAGTGCAGATGCCCCTAAGACCACAGGATTCCCTGGAGCTGGAGTTATGGGTAGTGTGAGGCACCTGATGAGGGTGCTAGGAACCCAACTTAGGTACCCAGTTTTAACCACTAAGCTTTGTCTCCAGCCCCTTCATCAGTTTTTATTAACGAAGGTATTCACTGTGTTACATATGCTTGCCTATAGAAAAATTGACAGTTGTGACTTAAAATAGAATTTTATGTGGCTTATTTAGTGACTAGGAGCAGTCCATTTGTATTTTACAAAAGAATAGTAGGAAGTAAAAGGAAATGCAAGGTCTCTATGAGACACAAACAGAGCACTTCAGTTTCTTGTTGTTCTCCAAACAATGTTTTCTGAACAACTGTTCAACATTTTCATAGCGAAACTATGGATAACCCATAAAGACAAAATTAAGCTTTTATATGAAGGGAGAATTCAAATAAGAACTTATTCTGTATCAAACTAAAATCTAAACATCTTCATGTACATTAAGATTAATGATGCAAGTTTTTGTAATCTTTTTGGGATGTGCCACTAGTTATCTTTTAATCATCACATGTACTGTGATTTAATATTCTTATGTGTCAAATTAAGGAACTGAAATAGGTAAGTACATCAAATCCACTTATTAACAGAAATATATCATTATTTAAAGGGTATCTGAACCTGTTTCCTGTTCTTCTTACTCAAATACATGACATACCTCACTAAAACTGCCTAATCTTTCACACAGTCCACAGCTAAGGACGTTGGATATTTTTAAGGTATTTCTTAGCTATTCTTGTTTCATGTTTTGGGAACTCTCTGTTTAGTTCCTTGCCAAACGTCAATGCCAATGAAGCTTAATTGAGTTGCTTGTTCTTTTGATGTTTAGTTTTTTCAATTCTTTGTATATTCTGGACAGGAACCCTGTGTCAGATCTACAGCTGGTAAAGATTTTTTCCCATTCTGATTGTTTCCTCTTCAAGCTCTTCACTTGAATGATGGTGTCCTTTGCTGTTTATCACCACACCCATAGATTAGTGCATCTCTCCACACTCGTCTGCAGAAGATGGTGATTAACAGAGACACACAACTTGTCAACTTGTCCAGAATAAGAGACTGCAGAGTGCTCGGCCTTAAATGTGATAGCTGTATCGCACCCTCTCCTCCCAAGGCTCACAGTTTAGTTATGGAAAAGGGGTTACAAAGGATCAAAGAACTAGAGATGGTGATTGAGTCCAAGGAAACGATGTTCAACAGACATCAGGGCTGTTGCACATATGAACTCACAGCAATTGTGACAGCATCCATAACACCTATGTAAGCTCAAGCAAGAAAGAAATCACAGCCTAGGGGAGTGGACAAGCCCCAGCCCTAGCTGAGGAATTATTGTCAACTTTTTGTTACTTAGAGAGGAACACTCAGTTTTCTTTAGAGCTGTAACACTGTGTTGGTTGACCAGGCTTCATAGGCTGGGCGCATACAAAAGAACATTTGAGGACACAAATTATAGTCAATAGGCTTAAAATTAATAATAATAGTGGGGTTAGAGAGATGGCTCAGTGGTTAAGAATACTTGCTGTTCTCCCAGGGAACATATTTCAATTTCCATCATGCACCTGGGAGCTTATAATCATGTTAGGCTAGGGTATCAAGGTTTGTATTTCTAGTGGATAGATACAACTCAGTTGATGGTAGTAAGGATTATCCATAGTCTTATATATAGAGAAATTTAATTTTTATATGTCTTTTTGAGACGAGGTCTCCCTATAGCCCCAGCTGTCCTGGAACTCACGATGTAGACCAGGCTGGCCTTGAACTCACAGACATCCACCTGACTCTGACTCCCTAGTGCTGGGATTAAAGGTGTGTGCCACCAAGCCCGTCAATAAATAAAATATTTTTTTAAAATAATAATAGGCAAAGTCAAGTTGGAGCAGGAAACAGTAGGTGGGGTGGAGAGAGGGGATTTAATACACAAAATACAGTTTGAAATTCTCAAAGAATAAATACAAATATTTTAAAATCATGCAGTAACAGGCTGGAGGGACAGCTCAGCCATTAAAGGCTCAGGCTAACAACAACAAAAATAAATAAATAAATAAATAATAAATAAATAAATAAAAATAGATAAAATCGTGCAGTAAAAGAAACTAGTAACAAAAGCAAAGTAAGCTATAATTCATTAGGAAAGCAATAGAGAGATGTCTGTAATGCCTCAACTTCAAGTTATTACCTGACAATCCCATAAACATTACAGAGACTGGAGGTTTTCTGTCATTCATTCAAAAATTAAGAATTTATAGCAAAACCTTCACCTTAGAAAACACCATGTCTTATATCTTCATAACCGTCTTCAAATCACTAAACTTTCTATTATTCAATGGCAGAGAATAAACTGGTTAGGGCAATCTTTCTCCAAATTCTTTTCATAGAAGTGGCCAGTTTCTCAGAATGTTAAGTAGTGAAGGGATTAGATACTTGATGTGTTATCAAAATGCACTTCTCTAAAGCTTCATTAGTATTGTCATTGACAGCACAGAACAGAAGGGTACTACAGCCTCTAATTTTCATTTTCAGTAGACATGCATTAAATCCCTGAGAATTATCAATAAGGTCATATATCTTTTGAGAATTGATGTAGTCAAATGAAGTTGAACATGAGAATTAGTGAATTCATTTATTTGTCTTGTGTGTAGTGTGTGTTTTTATATTAAACATCTGGTGGGTCACTTTGCCATAGATCCTGAACTCATAAGCCTTGACAATGCACAGGCTGCCAGTAAGCCAGAAAACCATGCTGCAAGTAAACATATGCTCTGTGTAAGGAGAAATTCATGGCAAGATTGAATGTGTAATGGAAATCATCTCAGAATTATACATATAGGATCTTGAACTCAAGTGGTTGGTGATGAGGTTGAGGTGATCTGGGGAGATCTATTCCTGGAATAATTAAGGATGTGGGAGCTCAATCTTTCTTCTTAGTTGCTTGTTCCTCCCCAGCACCTTTATCTTTCTTCTCATCCTCTTCAGATTCTTTGTTTTCTTCTCCTTCTTAGCATTTACCTCCTTCCTCCTCTTCTGCATCTTCACATTCATCCTTGGCAGCTCCCCCCCTCCCCGCTCAGCTCCCTCCTCCTACTCCCCTCCTCTTCCTCCTCCTTGTCTTCTGCCCCACCTTCAGAGGAGAGCTCATCCTTGGCCTCCTCAGTTTTGGCAGCCTCGATGGTCTCCTCCACGTCGATCTCCTCTTCTAGGACATGACTGATGTAGTATGTAGGGAAGGAGCCGGCAGACATCAGATAGGAGCTGCTCTGAAGGTCACCGTAGGCAGATCTGCAGAAGACCTGGGAACTGTGAGCGTAGTCACAAGTTATACTGTCCACGCTGGTGAAACTGAGCCTGGTCTTACCTTCCAAGAGTTTCCTGTAAGCTGCGATCTCAATATCCAAGGCCATCTTCACACTGAGATCTTGGTATTCCTTTAGCTACCTGGCCATTTCTCTCTTTGTGCTTCTCATTTCGTTCTCTAATTTGTTGATTGTGTCCTGCAATGCACTGATGTCCGGATTCTGTATACAAAATCATTCTAGGGAGGTTTGAGTAATTAAATGAAAATTTCAGAACAATCCCTGGGCAATTACCTATGAGATACTGGATAAGGAGACCTTGGTGCTCTCCAAAACAATAGAGGTTATTGCCTTTACCCTTTGTTACCCACCCAAACATCATAGTAAGACTCTATTGTGGAAGAAAACACAGGGTTTGGCTTCGGGATATAGAGACAGCAACCACAAACCACTCACGAATTTTCCTCCCTTCCGGCTAGGTTTCACAGTAGCTGAAGGTGTTAATGCAGGTTACAGGGAGAGAAAAGACAACAATGGTCTTAACTAGTGCTGGACCCTGTGTGCCACATTACTGGCTTGCCAAGCAAATGAGCCTGCTGACACAATAGTGGAACGGTTTTATGGGGCAAAAAATCAATTTGTGATTGGATATGAGGCATGCTACATATGAGGGAATTTTATGCCATGTACTATAATCCTGGTCAAAGTCCATGGCTATGGCGGTCATGAACCCAGTTCAGCAGTTACTTACAGAAGACCTCCACAATATCAATCCAGCCATGCACATATAGGCTGAACTAACTGGAATTAGCTGATTTTCAAAATAATGAAGGAAGTAAATACAAATTTGTGTTTGAGGGGGATGATGGCGGGATATGGGAGGAGTTGGAGGGGGGACATGCAGGAATAATTATGATCATTTCCTTATATACATATGAAGTTCTCAAATCCAAAGAAAATTTTTTAAATGAGGAAAAAAAAAGAAAAGAAAAACAGAGCCTAGACAGAAAAAAATTCAATGGACTCTCAAAGACACTGAAGAGCCTCTAAATCCTACAGTACCAAATAATACGTCATGATTTAATGTTAATTTAAATTTATTTTAATTTTATTTTTTTATGTATATGAGTGTACCGATTGCATGTATGCAAGTGTACCTATGTTGTGCAATATCCATGCATCAGATCCCCTAGAATTGGAGTTGTTGATGGTTATTAACTGCCATATGGGTGCTGGGAACCAAACCTGGGTACTCTGCATGTGCAGCCAGTGCTCTAAACCTCTGAGCCATCTCTCTATCCCAGTATTTAATTTTTATGTAAAAACAAAAAGCACAAACACCCCATTACTATGCAAATGTGCTTTCATCTTTAATTAATGTTAAAATTATGTGTATAACAATGAACTATATTAAAATAATTTTCTTGGGATCTGAAAAGATGTCATGTGTTTAATATCACTTCCTACTCTGGCAGAGGACTGTGGTTTGGTTCCCAGCACCCACACAGTAGCTCATAACCCTGCATAACTCCAGCTCTACGGGAGTTATGACTCCTGACTCTGTACTCTGGTCTCTATTTCACCTGCACACACACTGTGCACATATATTCAGGCACATACACATGCACATAAAATGAGCAAATTCTTTTTAAATTTTAAAAAATAAATGTTTTGATTCACACACAAAAGAAAAAAAGAATTCAAAATTCTTAAAAAAGTTCTCTGTGGTGATGCCCACTTGATCATGGTGTATGATATTTTTGATGTGCTCTTGCACTCAGTTTCAAGTAACTTACTGAGAATTTTGGTATCTATGTTTATCAGAGCTATTGTCCTATAATTCACATTTTTGTTAGATTTCGGTCTTGTTTTCTTATCCAGGCAATACCGGTTTCATAAAAGGAATTTGGAAGTTTTCCTTCCTTTTATGTTTTACATAATAATGAGAAGAGTATTGTTTCTAGTTCTTTGAAGGTCTGGTAGCATTCTGTGACATGTCCTGGGCTTTGTGTACATGGGAGATGTTTATTTATGGCTTCCATCTCCTTGCTTGTTATGGGTCTATTTAAATTGTTCACCCTATCTTTGCTTAATTTTGGTAGGTCATACCTATCTCAAAATTGATCCACTTCTTTTAGATTTTCCAGTTTGACAGAATATCATTTTCAATGTATTTGCTCATGATTCTCAAAATATCCTCGTTATCTGAGGTAATGTTTCACTTTTAATATCTGATTTTAATTTGAATTCTCACTTCCTTTTGGTTAATTTGGGTAAAGTTTTGTCAATTTTGTTAATCTTTCCAAAGAACCAACTCTTTCTTTACTGTTTCTTTGTATTGTTTTTCCTTTCTATTACATTAATTTTAAACCTGATTTTGAAATCTTTTCCCATTTACACTTTTGGAGTGTTGTTTGTTCTTATTTTTCCAAGGCCTTCAGGTACATCATTAAATTATTAATATGAGGCCTCTCCTTTTTGTTTAAACTTTTTTTCAATTTCTTTTTATTTTATGTATATCAGTGTATTGTATGCATGTATGTAAGCACACCTATCTTGTGAAAAACCTACAGAAGCCAGAAGAGGACATCAGTTCCCTTGGAATTGGAGTCACAGATGATTGTTGGCTGCCATATAGGTGCTGGGACTCAGACCTAGGTCTTCTGTAGAGCAGCCAGTGCTTTTAGCTGTTGTGCCATCTCCTGTCCCAATTAGTGCAATAATCTTTCCTCTTAGAACTGCCTTCATTGTGTTCTGAAGACTTTGATGTGCTCTATTTTCATTTTCATTCAATTCTAGAATTAAAAAATATTTATTATTTTTATCTTATGTGTATGAATATATTGCCTGCATGTATGTAAGTGTACCCATGTCATGTAGTGCCCACACAGATGTCAGAAGAGTGTGTCAAGCTCCCCTGGAACTGGATTTAATGAATGATTATTGTCCTCCATGTGGGTACTGAAACTCAAACCTGGGTCTTCTGCAAGAAGAGCCAGTATTCTTAACCACTGAGCCATCTCTCCATCCCTCCAATTTTAGAA
>NW_008347193.1:0-1730 GCF_000622305.1 Nannospalax galili
CATGGTGACAACACAATGAATCATTGTAACGACATGCTGTTGCATTGTGGTAGCAGAATGGGCATTGTGATGGCACAATGGGACATTGTGAAGTCATATTGTAACATTTTGATGTCCCATTGGAGCTATATAATGAAACATGGAGCCATACTGATGGCACATTGGAGCATTGTGATGGCACATGAAACATTCCAATACCAAATTGCAATATTGTGATGACACATTGCGGCATTATGTTTGCCCACTGAGCAGTGTGATGACACATTAGGGGCCTTGTGAAGGGACATTCAGCATTGTGATATCAAATTGAGCATTGCAACAGCAGTGAGACATTGGAGCATTGTTTTGTCACATTGGGGGATTGTGAGGGGACATTGAGCACCGTATTTGCATATTGAACATCGTGACGACACAGTGGATCATGGGAATGACACAGTGGTGCATTGTGATGGCAGAAT
The DNA here is from genome assembly GCF_000622305.1 of Nannospalax galili. Classification (NCBI taxonomy): domain Eukaryota; kingdom Metazoa; phylum Chordata; class Mammalia; order Rodentia; family Spalacidae; genus Nannospalax; species Nannospalax galili. The sequence goes on from NW_008347193.1 coordinate 459, forward strand.
GATGGCACAATGGAACATTGTGAATTCATATTGTAACATTGAGATGGCATATTGGAGCAATATAATGGCACATTTGTCCATAGTTTTGGAAGACTGTAGCATTGTGATGCCACAGTTGCACATTGTGATGTCATATTGGGGGATTGTGGGTGGACATTGATCGCTGTGTTTGAATATTGACCATGGTGACAACACCCTAGTCCTAAATGTAACAATAACACTTTCCCTAATCATAACCCTAATCATAACCTCAAACTAACCCTAGGCATAACCCTAAACCTAACAGTAATCCTAGTATTAACCCTTTACTTTACCTTAAACCTAACATTAGGCCTAGCTACAAACCTAACCCCAAACCTAGGTTTAACCCTAACACTAATCCTAATCCTAACCATAAACTTATCCGTAAATCAATCCTAATGAAAGCCTTAACAGTAAGCCTATTCCTAAACCTATGTCTGACCCTGAACTTAACCATAACTGTAACCCTAACCCTAACCGTAGCCATAACCCTAACCCTCTACCTAACTTTTAGCCCAAAACCTCAAAATCTAACCCTGTTTCTAACCCTACAGTTAACTCAAACAGTAGCCCTAGCCATAACCCTAACCCTCTCCCTAACCCTAACCTTACCCTAACCTTAAACATAGCCCTAGTCCTAACCCTAACCCTAACCCTATCCCTAACCCTAACCTTACCCTAACCTTAAACATAGCCCCAGTTCTAACCCTAATCCTAAATCTAGCACTAAACCTATCCCTAAGTGTAATTCTAACCCTAAACATACCCCTCCCCATAAACCTAACCATGACCCTAGCCCTAACAATAACCTTAACCCTTACTCTATCCCAACCCTAACCCTAAACATAACCCTAGACCTACTGTTATCCTTAGGATTTTCCCTAACTCTAAACCTAACCCTAAACCTAATCCTAACCCTAAACAAAATCCTCACTGTAACTCTACCCCTAAGCCTAACCCTAATACTAACAAAAACATAAACCTAGATCCAAACTTAAACCTAACCCTAACCAAAACTGAAACTTAACTCTAACTCTAACACAAACCTTAAACTTGCCCTAACCTTAAACCTAAACATAAAGCTAAAACTAACCCTAGCTCTAACCCTAACCACTCCCTAACCTTAACCCTAAAAATTACTCTAAACCAAAACCTAATCATAAACATACCTTACCCCTATCTCTTACCATAAACCTAACGCTTAACATAAATCTGGACCTGAACTTAAACTTAACCCTACATGTAAACGTT
>NW_008347194.1:0-222 GCF_000622305.1 Nannospalax galili
AAATATTTTTTTATTATTTTTATTTTATGTGTATGAGTGTTATGCCTGCATATAAATAAGTGCACCCATGTCATGCAATGCCTGCGGAGGACAGAAGAGGCTGTTGGATCCCCTGGAACTGGAGTTATGGTCAATTGTTAGCTGCCATGTGGGTGCTGGGATTTGAACCTTGGTCTTCTGCAACAACAGTCAGTGTTCTTAACTGCTGAGCCATCTCTCCAG
>NW_008347195.1:0-252 GCF_000622305.1 Nannospalax galili
AGGCTGCCGAACACTTTTAAAGATACTTCTTATCATGTGGTAGATTCATTTTTAAAGAGTTCTCCACACTGCGTTCCAAAGTGGTTTTGCAAGTTTGTACATGTGATCCGGTTATACCACTCCTTGGCATCTACCCAAAGGCTCATCCTACTGTGGAGATACCTGTACAACCATGTTTGCTGCTGCTCCTCCTCACAATAGCTAAGATACGAAAACAACCTAAATGTTCCTTAACTGACAAATTGATAATGA
>NW_008347196.1:0-462 GCF_000622305.1 Nannospalax galili
AAACAAGGTAGAAACTTTGCCTCATGTAAGAGGGAAGGGGGAGACCGATAAATACTGTTGGTCTCTGGTGTCATACATACACATAAATACATAAATCTTTTAAAATTATTATGAGTCTTCTTAAGCTCACCAGATTGTTAACCATCTCAACAAGACAGCAATATGCACACACAGGAAGGAAAGATGCCGATTCAGGTCTGCTGTGAGAAAAAACAAGAAAGGCCTCAAATATTACTTGTCCTGAAGCTCCATGCTCACATGTGGATTCTCAACAGGTTTGGGATAGGTAGAGAGAATTATTTTGCTATCAATGTTTGTTGGGCTCACCTCCCTAAGAAGAAAGCTAGTTCTTTGGTAGTTGTACATGAGCATATAAAAATATGTACATATGAATGGAACTAATAAGAGCATCTTTTCTGACCAAAAAGCATTTCATTAGAGTGAAGTGATTATAAGATACAG
>NW_008347197.1:0-322 GCF_000622305.1 Nannospalax galili
TAATTTCTCCTTTGACCCACTCATTGTTTAGGATTGTGTTATTTAATCGCCATGAGTTCTTGCAGTGACTAGGGCTTTGTCCAGTGTTGATTTTGAGCTTTATTGCACTGTGGTTTGATAGAATGCATGGGATTTTTTCATTTTTTGTGTTTGTTGTGGTTTGTTTTGTGGCCCAGCATGTAATCAGTTTTTCAGAGTCCCATGGGTTGCTGAGTAGACAGTGTATTCTTTGTTGCTGGGTGGAATATTTGAAATATGGTATTTGTTGAGATTTATTTTGTGGTCCAGTATGTGATCATTTTTTGAAAAAGTTCCATGGGGT
>NW_008347198.1:0-360 GCF_000622305.1 Nannospalax galili
ACACACACACACACACACACACACACACACACCCCAAGTGTAAAGAGTATGAAAGTTTAAAATTAATTTATCCAACAGATTCAAACAGGACTTTTTATAGGTATGTGAGGAGAAAGCAGAATTATACTCCCAGTCGTCCCATATCAGAGAAAACCAAAACCCTTACTAATAACAATGCTCCTTAAATCTCTGTTACATGAAGCCTGGGAAACTTGGACTACAAAGAAGACGTTGTCCCTGCACACATTCTGCTGAAGGAGATGTTCCTGTCGTACTGTGGTAAATGAGGCCTGGAGAAACTGAATATGGCCTTAGGATAGGAAACTGCCACTGGGAAGGTAATTTTGCTTTTTAAAATTC
>NW_008347198.1:1347-2414 GCF_000622305.1 Nannospalax galili
ATGGGGAAAATGAAATAATCCGAAAATTGTGGTTCTGCCATTCAGTGAAATAATGAATCTAAGCAACAGGGATCAACAGTGAATAACATTATTGGAAAAGTTGATGGAGAACCTCATAGTGGATAAGTCAGACAGATCATACTGTATAAGCTTCCTACTACTGACCTAGAAAATTACCACAAACTTAATGGTTTTAAATGAGAAATTATTTTCTCATTATTCAAAATCCATTTCACTAGGTCAGTGTGAAGGTAAGAATCAGACTGTCATTCTGGGTGCTTTCTGGGGTACTCTGCACATTACTTCCATGTTCTGGTGGCTGCTGGCATCTTTGGTTTATGGCGGTATTACTCTGAATTGCCATGGCTGCACTGTCGTCTCCTTTGCTGCATGTCTATAAACTCCCTCTTCCTCCTCTCTTATAAGGTCATCCGTGATGGCATCTGGATCCTAACCAAATAGTTCAGGATAATTTCCTTTGTCACCATCTGCAAAGTTAGCCATGTCCACAAAGATATCTTTGGCCCTTTATTTATAAGGTGTAAAAGGTAACAATCATAGGTTCAAAGAATTAAGATGTGGATATTTTGTGTTCAGAAGACCATTCTTCAATCTACCACAACACTAAACCACCAGTTAATCTACATTTTAAGAAAAATGGGATAAACATTATGAACCCTAATGTGCCTGAGAGGAGATGACTAGACTATGAGGCTACATGCAGCATCTGAGCAGTGGCTCTACCAGCCTCAGCTCAATAGAGAAGGCTCTGGCTCCAGATGCTGATGCCCAGGAGGAGGAACAGGCTCTGGCTTCAGCTGCTGATGTCCAGGAGGAGGGCATACACTGAATAATGTAAAAAAAAAGATGCAATAAGGAAAATCTAGCAGTTCTGCACAAAAATGTATATATTTCTTAGTTTCTTTAATAAATGTGCCAAAGAAGGAAAATAGGCCCACATGAAAAGAGATGTAAGAACCACTGAGGATGCATGTGGAAGGCTTCAGATCCTATCCTTAGCACCATGAAAATAAGGGGGGGAGGAGGGAGGGAGGGAGGGAGGGAGG
>NW_008347199.1:0-309 GCF_000622305.1 Nannospalax galili
CAGGTTGAAATGAAGAAGGAAGTGAAACACTCAGTAAGCCAATTAGAAACGTAAAGAGAAAGACTCACCAATAGGATGAATGAAATGTAAAACAGAGTATCAAGACTGGAAGATAAAGTGGATGAACCAGACCACTCAAGCAAAGATTATGAAAAATTTAAGAAATCACAAGAATGGAATATGCAGGAATTGTGTGACACCATAAAAAAGACCAAACTTACGAATCATAGACATACAGGAGAAGAATCCCAACATAACGGCATGGACCAGATCCTCAACAGAATCGTGGAAGAAAATTTCCCAAAATTA
>NW_008347200.1:0-249 GCF_000622305.1 Nannospalax galili
AAAACTAATCAGAAGAGACAAAGAGGGCCACTTCATTTTGATCAAAGTAACGATGAACCAAGAAGATATTATAACCATGAACATATATTCACCAAACTCTGGTGCACCCAACTTCATAAAAACAATACTACAGGACATTAAGACCCAGATTAACCTCAACTCACTAATAGTAGAGGACTTCAATACCCCACTGTCTCAATTAGATAGGTCAACAGGGCAGAGATTTAACAGAGAGACATCTGAATTAAA
>NW_008347201.1:0-324 GCF_000622305.1 Nannospalax galili
ACCAACTCAGTTCCTTCTCAGGTCCGCAGGGGTGCTCTGGGCCTGGCCCCAGCCTCACTGCCCTCTGTTTCCCTGGATCTGCACAAATGACCAGCCTCTTTCCTGGATGCCAAGGCTGACCTTTCATCTTCCTGGTCCTTTGCTTCCAGACAAACCCAGCTCCTCAGTGCAGTCCCCAGGGGCCCTTGGGGTGGCTTCCTGCCTCTATATTCCTTTGCATCTCTGCATGGCATGGCCACCAGCTGCCCTAGACCAGCATCTTTCCTGTGCCCAGTTCCAAGGCAGTCCAACCCCCAAATTCCTGAGGCCAAAATCTTTCCTGGA
>NW_008347202.1:0-811 GCF_000622305.1 Nannospalax galili
GTATCACCACAATTCTCATTGTGGCATTACAATGCTGAATGTCCCTCACAATGATTCTAATGTGTCATCACAATGCTCAGTGTGAAAATATAATGCCCCAATGTTTGATCACAATATACAAATTTGCTATTCCAATGTTTCATGTGCCAAGTCAGTGCTCCAACATGACAACATTATTGTTCCATGTGCCATTATATTGCTGTAATGTGCCATCACAATGTTACAATATGAATTAACAATATTCCCTTTTTCCATCACAATGTCCAGTGAGCCACCGCAATGTACCATTGTTTCATTACTGTGATCCATTGTTCTGTCATCATGTTCAATTAATCAATATTCCCTCACAATCCCCCAATGTGACACCACAATGCTCCAAAGTGTCATCACAAAGTTCTGATTTGACATCAGAAGGCTCCAATGTGCTAATACTATGGCCCTATGTGCCATTATATTGATCCAAAGTGCCATCACAATGTTACAATATGTCTTCACAATGTTTCATTGTGCCATCACAATGCTCCATTGTGTCATTACAATGATCCTTTGTGTCGTCTCCATGCCCAATACGAAAACACAGATCTCATTGACCCCTCACTATCACCCAAAGTGACATCGCAATGCTGCAGTGCATCATCACAATGCTTCACGGTGACATTGCAATGCTCCAATGTGTCACCACAATGCTCAATTTGACATCACAATGCTGAATGTCCCCTCACAAGGCCCCTAATATGTCATCAAAATCCTCTGTGTGCATATATAATGCACGAATATGTCAGCACAATATTCCAGTTTGGTTTTACAAAGT
>NW_008347203.1:0-860 GCF_000622305.1 Nannospalax galili
TAGCACATGGACCTATGGTGTTTGCAGATTAAAGCACTGTGATGTCACATTTGAGCATCGTGAAGTCATATTGTAACATTGTGATGGCACATTTGGGACCATAGTGTTACATTGGAGCATTGTGATGTCACATTTGAGCATCGTGAAGTCATATTGTAACATTGTGATGGCACATTTGGGACCATAGTGTTAGCACATTTGCACATTGTGATGTTATAATGGAATACTGAGAAGTCTTATTGTAGCATTTTGGTGGCACATTGGAGCCATATATTAGCACGGGGGCGATTGATTTGGCTCATTGGAGTATTGTGATGTCACAAAGGAACAATGTGAATTCGTATTGTAACATTTTGATGGCACTATGTAGGAATATATAGGCACATGGGGAAAAAGTACTTGCATACTGGAGCACTGTGATGTCACAATGGAGCATTGAAAAAGACAAAGGAACATTATGAAGTCATATTGCAACATTTTGATGGCACTGTGGAGCAATATAATAACACATGGGGCAATAGTGTTGGAATATTGGAGCATTGTGATGTCACAATGGAACATTGTGATGTCATATTGTAACATTTTCATGGAACGCTGGAGCAACATAAAGGCACATGGGGTGGTAGTATTGTTACATGGGAGCATTGTGATGTCACATTGGAACCATAGAAGTCCTATTGTAACATTGTAATGGCATATTGGAGCAATATAAGGGGACACAGGGCGACAGGTTTGAGACATTAGAGAATTAGGATGTCACATAGGAGCACTGCAATGTCACAATGGAACACTCTAAAGTCATATTTTACCATTGCAATGGAACCATGGAGCATTGTGTTGGCACATTGGAGCATTGTGAT
>NW_008347204.1:0-1159 GCF_000622305.1 Nannospalax galili
TTAGAGCTGAGGACCGAACCCAGGGCCTTGTGCTTGCTAGGCAAGTGCTCTTCCACTGAGCAAAACCCCCAACCCCTTCTCATGGGCTTGGAAAACCATGATACAAGATATCAGTTTGCATGCCATTGTTTTGGAAGACTGTATTCAATTTCCTGGGGCTGCCAGAGCAAAAAATAAGTGCGAGGGCAAGTGCGTGCGCGCATGCACACACACACACACACACACACACAAACACCCACACTCACACTCACACACATGCACTCACACACACACATCACACGCGCACACTCAGCACACACACTCGTACACACACACAAGCACTCACACGCACACTCTCACACACACCACACATACTCATACATGTACTCTCACACACACGTACACTCACACCACACACAGTCACTCGCCACACACACTTGTACACATGCACAATCGCACACACACACACCACACACACTCTCGCACACACACTCGCTCACACACTCACACAGTCACACACACTCACACACGGACACACACACTCACCACACATTCACACTCACTGACATGCACACTCACCACAATCACTCACACTCACACACACACTCACACACGCACACTCACCACACAGTCACACTCACCACATACACACACACCACACACACTCATACACACACAATTACACACTTGCACACACACGCACCTTCACCACACACATTCGTACACACACTCCCACCTCACACACACACTCACACACGGACACACACACTCACCACACATTCACACTCACTGACATGCACACTCACCACAATCACTCACACTCACACACCCACTCACACTCGCCCACTCACCACACAGTCACACTCACCACATACACACACACCACACACACTCTCGCACACACACTCGCTCACCCACTCACACCGGCACACACACTCACACACACACTCACACACACACTCACACACACACACACACTATGTTTCTTAGAACAGGAATTTTCTGACTCACAGCTCAGTAGGTTTGAGATCTCATGACGGTCGGCTCCACCCCTGGGCTGTGAGGGAGAAATTCCTTCTGCTTCCCCCCTGGCCTTCTAGGTCCCCAGGCAATCTTTGGGGTTCCTCGATTTGTAAAATACACCCCTTGATTTCTCATGATGTTCTCTACTGTGCATCCC
>NW_008347205.1:0-650 GCF_000622305.1 Nannospalax galili
CAGATGGAGGAAGGGTCTAAATAAGATTAAGATTTATTGTATGAGATGCACCCCTGGCTCATGTTCATCTCTCTTATCTATTAATTTTTAAATAAATTCCAATAAGAAAAAGCAGTAACCGGGACCTTCCCTGGTCCAAACATCTTATAAAACTCTTGTAATGCATCTCCCACCCTTCTCCATCTTTTTACATCTATAACCCCCTCTTGGGGAAACCATGGGCAGATGTCTTTCACAAAATCAAAAAAATGAAATAAATCTTCAGTTGTAACCTTTACTCCTCTTGCCTGTAAAGCTTCTTTTAACTGTATTACATATTTCTGATGCTGACTCAGTTCTTGCCCCATGATTGAATGACCAGCTTACCTTCCACCCTTCTCCATCTTTTTACATCTATAACCCCCTCTTGGGGAATCCATGGGCAGATGTCTTTCACAAAATCAAAAAAATGAAATAAATCTTCAGTTGTAACCTTTACTCCTCTTGCCTGTAAAGCTTCTTTTAACTGTATTACATATTTCTGATGCTGACTCAGTTCTTGCCCCATGATTGAATGACCAGCTTACCTGTCGGCTCGGTCACAGCAGGCTACTGCGATATCTCTGAAGTATTGTTTGATCGGGTGTGCACCCCTTCTTTCCTTCGTCGTC
>NW_008347206.1:0-291 GCF_000622305.1 Nannospalax galili
CCTTCTCTTGTCTTATTGCTCTTACAAGAGTTTCAAGTACTATGTTAAAGATAAATGGGGATAGTGGGCAGCCTTGTCTGGTTCCTGCTTTCAATGGGAATGCTTCCAGTTTTTCTCCATTTAGAATGATGATGGCTGTAGGTTTGTTATATATGGCTTTAATTAAGTTGAGGTATGTTCCCTTCAGTCCTATTCCCTCTAGGACTTTCAACACAAATGCATGTTGAATTTTGTCAAAGGCTTTCTCTGCATCAATTGAGATGACCATGTGGTTCTTGTCGTTGAGCCCAT
>NW_008347207.1:0-1156 GCF_000622305.1 Nannospalax galili
CTGGTTCTCCTTTTTGCTGGCACAAAAAGAAGTCTATTTTTAGAACCTAGCCTTTTTTTTTTTTTTTTCGTCACATGTTAATAACTTCCATTTTCAGGTACTGCCTTTCCTTTTCATGAAAAAGTTATTTTGTTCCATTTCTTCTAGGTTGTATTTTCTACTTTTGGTAAGTTGTTAGTATAGTATAGCATTATTTCATCTGTACACCCAGACGGCTCAAATGGGTTCATGTATACAGAACAGTATAGCCATGTTGGCAGATAGTTGGGCAGAGTCTTACAAAGTTAAAAGCAGAGAAACCATTCAACCCAGCAGTCATGTTCCTAGTATTTAGACAAACGAGTTAAAAAAACATGCATATGAATGTTTACAGCACCTTTATTCATAACTTCCCGGATTTGGAAGCATCAAGCTGTCCTTCAGTAGGTAAATGGGTAAACAAACTGGTGTATCCATAACCATGAGCACCCCTAAAGCTGAAATAAGCACAGTCAAGAAATCGAAGAGTGGATTGTGTGTGCACCATGTTTCTCCTAAACTTTTCTTCATGGAAACCCCTTTCTTGGTGAAATCATGTTTTCCTGTCTCCTCACTTAGAATGCTCTTTTGGTTGAAGTGAGAATAATTGTGAAAAATTTTAATGATCTGCCATCTCAAATTACCATGGTGATAGATATACAAAATCAAAAGCATTATTAGTTTGTGCAATTGTCCTTCAAATCAGATGGCAAAGTATCAAGAGAAATACGTTCATACTTTCTAACGTGTTTCTCTGTGTGTTTACTGTTACCGTTGTGTTTTATTTCCTTGTGTGGATTTCAATTATTGTCTAACATCCTTTCATTTCAGCCCAAATGGCTCCATTTATTATTCCTTGTAAGATGGTTGTGCTAGCATGAATCTTAAGTTTTGTTTATCTAAGACTGTCTTAATTTCTTACTGTTTTTACTGATCATTGAACTTTTGGTGACAATCATTTGTGAATTTTCTTATTTTATTTTGTCATGTTTTTTGAGACAGGTAGCCCAGACCTTTGCCTCTACCCCTGGAGGGCTGGGGCCATAGGTATTGACCACCATACTGATGGTTTTTCAGTGTATCTTTTTGGAGCTCAGTGAGCCAGGATTACAAATTTATTTTTATTTCAATGTTAACA
>NW_008347208.1:0-575 GCF_000622305.1 Nannospalax galili
GCACATTGAAGCGTTGTGATGTCACATTGGAGCACTATGAAGACATATTGTGATATCACATTAGAGCAATATAGTGGCACATGAGGTGGTAGCATTAGCACATTGGAGCATTTTCATGTCACATTTGAGGACTTTGAAGTCACAATGGAACATTGTGATGTCACAATGGAACATTAGGAAGTCACAATTTCACATTGAGCAATATAATGGCACATGGGTTGATAGTGTTGGCACTTTAGAGCATTGTGACGTCACGTTGGAGTATTGTCATGTCACAATGCAGTATTGTGAAGTCATATTGCAACAGTGTGATGGTGCATTGGAGCAACAGAATGTCACATGGGTAATAGTTCTGGCACATTGCAGTATTGTAATGTCACATTGTGAAGTCATGTTATTACATTGTAATGGCATATTGGAGCAATATAATGGGACATGGGGAGATAGTGTTGGCACGAAGGAGCATTGGGATGTCACACTGGAGCATTATGTCACATTGGAGCATCACGAAGTCAAATTTTCATATTGTCATGACATTTTGGAGCAATATAATGTCACACGTGGCCTTAGTGGTG
>NW_008347209.1:0-1200 GCF_000622305.1 Nannospalax galili
CACACACACACACACACACACACACACATTTCCTGAGTCCTGCCTTGGGGTATCTTCCTTTTCTGGGCCTCAAGTTTCCCTAGGAGGAGACTATTCTGATCTCTTGAAATTTCAGCTTTTGCCAAAGAAATTTGTTTCTGTCTTGGCTGAGGGTCCTCAGAATCCTTGATTGCATCCCTGGCGGAGCTGCCTACGTGCCTGCAGACAGACAAGCGTGTGGTGTCTTGTGGGGGGGGGGGCGGTCACTGGGTTAAGGAAAGGTCTACAAACAAAGGAATTCCTTTTACTTTGAAACAAAGTCTGTGGTGCCCAGGTGATAAACAGGTTGTGTGGAAGGCTTGGCCTTGATGATTAATGGTGGTAATTATAATTAGCTGGCAATACATATTCCATCGGTCAAGGCCACAGTGATTCAGGCTGCCACGTGCATGGGTGATTAACATTCAGGGATAATGTCGGCACGAAGCTCCTTCCTGAAAGCCCAGGGAAGGATCACTTTAAAGACCTTGGTGGCTAGGCTGCTAGACTTGGAGCAGAACTTGTTCGAGGTGGGTGGGTGGGGTTCCAGCCTGGGCTACCCCAGGCATTCTGATCTTGGATCGCCTGCTTGCAAGCCAGGTGGCTAGCTCATTCATCCGAGGCGGGTCTATCTTTCTCCTGTAAGAGATACCCTAGCTGGTCATCCACTTTGGGACGCAGGCCAAGAGCCTGAGCATTGGTCTAGACTGTTAGTTCCCCTGCCCTGACATCTAACCTATCAGCTAAAGTTCACGGCTGCAAGAATATTCCAGGCTTGAGCATTTGGCTCCATCTCCAGTGCCACCACCTGGCACAGCCATGGTTGCTGCTGTCCCACCTCCAGCCATCCCAGCGGCTTCTCCTCATTCATTCTGGCTCCTGTACCTCATTGGCTCCATCGCAGCTAGAGAAATTCATTAAAGCCTTCTTTCGGATCACTTTCCACCCTGGCCTAAAGCTCTTCAACAACTCTCATGTCTTTAGAATCAAATCAATGTGTCTTTCCATGGCCTGCAAGATTGTCCATCCCCAGTCCCCCTCCTGCCACCCTCTTCCACTTCCTGTCCTGGCTTCATGCATCGGCCATCAGACTAGCCAAGAACCCAAGTGCACACCTGCCTCCGGACCTTTGCACTTGTCTCACGGCCTGGGAAGTCCCTCCCCCGGAGCTCTGCTAGGCTA
>NW_008347210.1:0-1153 GCF_000622305.1 Nannospalax galili
GGCAGTAACTCATTCACATACAATAAAAATAATAAATAATTTATTTTTAAGATTGTTAGGTTGGAATGGGATTTGTTGCCTGCGTCCCCATGTCTATGCTGGACTTTTTTGTTCAGTGTGAGCTCACGTAAGACTTGTGCATGCAGTCAACACTGCTGTGAGCTCATATGAGTACATGACCAGCTATCTGGAAGGCTGTTTCCTTGTGGCCATCAACCTCCTCTAATTCTTATAGTCTTTCTGTCTCCTCTTCCACATGATCTCTCAGTCTGGACAGGCAGAGTTTTGAAATAGGTATCCTATTCAGGAATAAGTACTCTGCAGCCTCTTGTTCTCTGCACATTGGCTAATTTGGTCTTTCTGTGTTAGTCACCATCTACTGCATAAGGAAAATTTTTGGTGAGAATTGAGAGATGGATTCATCCTATGTGTAGAGGTTGCATTGAAGATGTGTCACTTAGGGTTAAGCACCTCACAGCTTATTCCCATATTGCATTTTAGGAATTCTATAGTAGTTGACATCTGAGGCAAAAAAAGGTTCTTTGATGATGGCCAAGAGGTATATTTCTCTGTAAATATAAGGATGCATATTTAGAATAAAGTAAGAAATCATATTTTTCTAAGGATGTGACACAGATCTTCAAGATCTGTGACCTCTCCAGCCATGTGTTTACTGTACTACACATGAGTTCCCTCCCACTGAGTGGACTTTAAGCACAATTAGGTAGCTATTGATTACCCCCAAGATAAAAGTGCCACTACTGCCCCAATGTAGTTTGCTGTACTGGTCATTTTGTGGTTATTAGGCCTTGAAGCTGGGGTTGTACCATCAATTGATGTTCTCCTTTAGCAGCTTGCATAGTGTTCCCCCAAACAATGAGAGCTAGTCTTTAGGGAGGTGGCTTCCAGGTCAGTTCCAGCTCCATTGCTCCAAGTCCCGTGTCTGAAGTATTTCCTGTCTTCAGCAATAAGATCTTACCTTCAAGTCTGGGGAGGCCATCAAGGGCTGTGGCAATAGCCTGTGTGATTTTGGGAGTCTCTTGGACCACCCTGGCCAGTAACTCAAAAGGAGGTTTCTCTTGGATGGCATTTTTCTTGCTATATAGCCTTAAGCTATACATATAGGCTCATGTAGAGATATTATATGTATAAT
>NW_008347210.1:5400-6432 GCF_000622305.1 Nannospalax galili
TAGCATAAAAATCAATGAAAATTTATTGAAAATGAAATGTCTATTGTACAGTCCTCATATAGTCAAACATAAAAATTTTATTTCATAATTTTTGTAACAAGATATTATCCAAGATAATTCAACAAGGATATTAAAAGATGATATACAGAAAGACAACTGGAACTTGATCATATTAATGCAAAGTTAGATCAATATTTTTAAACCTGGTTAATGTTAACCAGTATGTTGGTTGTCTGTCTCCCATATGTTTATTCCAATACAAGCATATTTTATCAGAATTCAGCACTTTTTTATTACATCTCCCGGAATAAAAAGAAAATGACCCTTCCTTGACTTTGCACTCAAAAATTATAGCTACGAGATAAAATGGGGAGTTCCCAAAGGGCTGTAGCTCCATTTCTTTTCTCAGTTGTATCTTGAATAGTATGTGTATATTCACTCATCTGCTAATGAAAAAATAAAACCAAATTTCATCTTTAGAAATAAATGTTACACCTAATGTTGCACTAAATGCTAAAATACCAAATGTTATTCAATGTCTTTGGCACCTAGCAAATGTGCTCATTTTTTTCATTTTTACTTAACATTGATTGTACTTGGTCTAATATGGTCAGAAAAGTGTTATAAAAATAGCAAAGAGGCTAGGAAGAAAGAAATAGCAACTGGTACTACTGTTTGTGCAGAAAGTCATAATTTGAAAAACAATTACAAAAACTAGTAAGGGAATCCAGTAAGTCCTAATAATATGGAAGAAATATAAAAAATCAATTATACTTTATATACTTTAAATAAACAATTTTGAAATGAAATTTTAAAAGTCTATTTCATTTATATCATCATCAACAAGATACAGTGTACTGAGAAAGACATAATATGACTTTGGTGTTATCTCTGTAGTAAATACACATCCTAAGTCTAATTATGAAGAAGCATCAAGTAAATTCATATTTATAGACAATCTAGAAAACAATTAGTCACAAAATTTGATAATGTCAAGACTAATAAATCAAAATGCTGAGGAGCTTTTACTGG
>NW_008347211.1:0-889 GCF_000622305.1 Nannospalax galili
GTCACATTGGAACATTAGAAATCCTATTGAAACATTGTGATGGCATATAGGGGCAATATAAGGGGACACAGGGCAATAGTTTTGGCACATTGAGAACTGGGATGTCACACTGGAGCACTGTGATATCACAAAGGAACACTGTAAAGTCATATTTTCACATTGTGATGGCACCAGAGAGCATTGTGATGGCACATGGGACCATAGTGTTGGCACATTGGAGCATTGTGATGTCACATTGGAGCATTGTGAAGTTACGTTGTAACATTATGATGGCACACTGTAGCAATATATTGGCACATGAGGTGATAGCGTTTTTCACATTGGAGCATTGTGATAGCACGTTTCAGCAAAGGGACGTCATATTATAACATTGTGAGGGCAACATGGAGCATTGTGATGTCACATTGGGGGATTGTGAGGGGACAATTATCACCGTGTTTGCATACTGAGCATGGTGATAACACAATGGATCGTGGTAACGACATAATTGCACATAGTTGAGAGCACAATGAGCATTGTGATGTCACAAAGGAACATCGTGAAGTCATATTGTAACAATGTGATGGCACATTGGAGCACTGTGATGTCACCTTGGAGGTTTGTGATATCACAATAGAACATTTTGAAGTCAAATTGTAACATTGGGATGGCACACTGGAGAAATATAATGGCACATGGGGCAATGGTGTTTGTACGGTGGAGCATTGGGATGTCATATTGGAGCACTTTGATGTCACAATTGAACATTGTGAAGTCATATTGCAACATTGTGAAGACACCAGCGAACATTGTTATGTCACTATGGAACATTTTGAAGTCGTATTCAAACATTGTGATGGCACATGGGAGCAATATAATGTCACATGGGGTGATAGTGTTGGCATATTGG
>NW_008347211.1:1360-3439 GCF_000622305.1 Nannospalax galili
TACTTTAGAGCTTTAATAATGACACACTGGAGCTCTGTGTTTACACATTAAGGCATTGTAATGCTATACTGAACGTAGTTATGACACATTGGAGCACTTTGATAACACCTGAGCACTCTGATGTCACTTTGGAGCATTGTGATGACACATTCGAGAATTGTGATTTCACACTGGAGCATACCCTTAATACATTGGAGCATTGTGATGACTTATTTGTGCATTGTTATGGTACAATGAGCATTGTGACGACACACTGGTGCATTCTTATGGCACACTGAAGGGTGTGATGGTGCAATGGAACATTGAGAAGACATATTGGAGCATTGTGTTGTCATAGTTTGGCATTCTGAAGACATATTTGAGCATTTTGATGGCATATTGAGGCATTGTAATGGCACAGTTAGGATTTGAGGGCACACTGAAAAATTTTGATTCCATATTGGAGCATTGTGATGGCCTATTGAGCATTGTTGTAGTACATCAGGTCATTGTGATGTCAGGAAGGGGAATTGTGATGACACATTGATGCACTGTTACGGGACATTGAGCAGTGGAATGGCACATGTGAACTTTATGATGACACATTAGAGGAGAGTGATGGAACATTCAGCATTGTGATGACAAACTGGGGCACTGTGATGGCATACTGAGCACTTTGAAGTCACAATGGAGCATTGTAATGCAAACTAGAGTATTGTGATGTCACAATGGAACATTGTAAAGTCATATTGTGACATTGTGATGGCAACATGGACCACTGTTAGGTCACAATGGAGCATTGTGATGTCATAAGGTAACATTGTAATGGCAGCATAGAGCATTGTGATGGCATATGGAGAGACAGTGTTGGCAAATTGGAGCTGTGAGGTATCATAATGGAGCATTGTGATGTCACAATGGAACATTGTGAACTCATATTGTAATATTGTGAGGGCTCATTGGAGCAATATAATGGCACATGGGTCGATAGTGTTGGGGGCTCAATATAATGGCATATGGGTTGATAGTGTTGGCATATTAGAGGATTGCAATGGCACATTGAAGCATTGGGATGACACAGTGGAACACTGTGAAGTCATATTGTAAAAATTGAGATGGCAACATGGAGCATGGTGATGGCAAGTGGGGCGATAGTTTTGGCAAACTGTCGGGCAATAGTGTTGGCAAACTGATGCATTGTGATGGCACATAGGAGCATTCTGATGTCACACGGGGCCATGGTGATGTCACCTAGGAACATTGTGATGTCACAATGGAACATTTTGAAGTCATATTGTTACATTGTGATGGCTCCATGGATCATTGTGATGTTACATTGGGGGATTATGAGGGGATATTGAGCACTGTGTTTGCAAATTGAGCATGGTGACGACACAATGGATCATTGTAATGACACAATTTTGAATTGCACATAGTGATGAAACAAAGAGCATTGTGATATCACAATGGAACATTATGTAATCATATTGTAACATTTTGATGGCATCATGGAGGATTGTGTTGGCAAATTGGAGAATTGTGATGTCAAAATGGAACATTGTGATGTCACATTTTAATTTGTGAAGTCATATTGTAACATTGTGATGACATATTGGAGAAATGTAATGACATGTGGGGTGAAAGCGTTGTCACATTGGAGCATTGCTATGTCGTATTGGAGCACAGTGAAGTCACAATGGAACACTGTGAAGTCATATTGTAACATTGTGATGACACATTGGAGAAATGTAATGACATGTGGGGTGAAAGCGTTGGCACAAGGGAGCATTGTGATGTCACAGTGGAACATTGTTAAGTCATATTGCAACATTTTGATGGCACATTTGAGCAATATAATGACCCATTGGGCGATTGTTTGGCCCATTGGAGAATTATGATGTTACAATGGAGCTTTGTGATGTCACATTGGAATTTGTGAAGTCATATTGTAACATTGTGAAGGCACTATGGAGCATTATGATGTCATATTGGAGCACTGTAATGACACAATGGAACATTGTGAAGTCATATTGCAACATATTGATGGCACATTGGAGCAATATAATGGCCCATGGGGCGATAGTTATGGCACATTGGAGC
>NW_008347212.1:0-256 GCF_000622305.1 Nannospalax galili
GTGTATGAGTGTTATGCCTGCATGTAAGTAAGTGCACCCATGTTGTGCAATCCACGGAGGACAGAAGAGGGCATCGGATCCCCTGGAACTGGAGTTATGGACAGTTGTTAGCTGCCATGTGGGTGCTAGGATTCAAACCCAGGTCTTCTGCAAGAGCAGTCAGTGTTCTTAACTGCTGAGCCATCTCTCCAGCCCCAGTTCCATATTTTAAAAAATATTTTATTATTTTTATGTGTATGAGTGTATTGCCTGCCCA
>NW_008347213.1:0-468 GCF_000622305.1 Nannospalax galili
TTTTTGAGACTCTGTAGCCCATAGCTGGCCTGGAACTCACTGTGTAGACCATGGTGGCTGGCATTGAACTCACAGAGATCCGCCTGTCTCTGCCTCCTGAGTGCTGGGATCAAAGGCATGGACTACTATGCCTGGCACTTGCTAAGTTAATTTTTAATTGTATTTCAATGTTATCTCCTGGCAACCCAACAAAAGTCATACTGTATAAAGGAGAAAATCTGAACTCATCTTGGAGTTTGAGAGCTTTCTTAATGTGAGGCCACCCTCACAGTTTCATTTCTTAGATCCTGATAACCATGTAAGCTACCTTCCCTCCCTTCCTCCTTTCCTCCCTCCTTCTCTCTCTCCCTTCTCTCAGTGAACAAATGGTGTATAGAACCAATGAAAATGGGTTCTCAGTGAACTTAGGTTTGCTAGATATGTGTGTGGGTTCTTAGACAAGTTATACCCATTTTGTGAATCCTTATC
>NW_008347214.1:0-207 GCF_000622305.1 Nannospalax galili
CAAAGAAATGAAATAAATCCTCAGTTGTAACCTTTACTCCTCTTGCCTGTACAGCGTCTCTTAACTGTATCACATATTTCTGATGCTGACTTAATTCTTGCCCCATGATTGAACGACCAACTTACCTGTCAGCTCGGTCACAGCAGGCTACCGCAACATCTACGAACTATTTGAGCAGGTATGCACCCCTTCTTCTTTTGTCATGTC
>NW_008347215.1:0-333 GCF_000622305.1 Nannospalax galili
ATAGGAGTTTAGTTTCATTTTTCTACAGGTGGAGATTCAGTTTTGCCAGCAGCATTTGCTGAACATGCTGTGTTTACTCCAGTGAATATTTTTGGCCCCTTTGTCAAATATCAGGTGTCTCAAATCATATTTACTTATATTTGGGTCTTCAATTTTGTTCCATTGATCTATGGGTCTATTTTGTGCCAGTACCATGTTCTTTTTATGACTATAGCTATGAAATACAGCTTAAAATCTGGTATAGTAATCCCCCTGGCATTGCTGTTAGTGCTCAGGGTTGTTTTGGCTATCCGAGGTCTTTTGTGCTTCCATATGAATCCTAGAATAGTTTTT
>NW_008347215.1:382-612 GCF_000622305.1 Nannospalax galili
ATGTCATGGGGATTTTGATTGACATTGCATTGAATCTATATATGACTTTTGGTAGGATGGTCATTTTCACAATAATAATTCTTCCAATCCATGAGCATGGGAGGTCCTTCCCTCTTCTGTTATCTTCCTCAATCTCTTTAATGATTTAAAAATTTCATTGTAGAGCTCTTTAATGTCCTTCGTCAGGTTTAATCTGAGATATTTTATTTTTTTGCAGCTATTGTGAAGGG
>NW_008347216.1:0-298 GCF_000622305.1 Nannospalax galili
CCTCTTCCAAAATTCAGGTAATATTTCAGAAAAGGGACCAGAAGCAGATAAAGGGGGGGGGGCAATCTTTGGACTACTGTATCCAGACATTGTACAGTAATTGCATTCATGAACTCACAGAAGTTGTAACTACGTGTGGGGGAAGGACCCAAGAGTTCTTACCCCTCCCTGAAAAGATATTGCAAGATAACTGTTGCTTGGGGAGGGAATGATATTTTTTTCAATGATACAATCACTGCTACATTTCCCATGTTCTAATTAATAACTCCCACTAAACTAACCAAATTTCCATAAGATT
>NW_008347217.1:0-233 GCF_000622305.1 Nannospalax galili
GGAAGGAGGAAGGAAAGAGGAAGGAAGGAGGAGGAAGGAAGGAAGGAGGAAAGAAGAAGGAAGGAGGAAGGAAGGAAAGGAGGGAGGGAGGAAGGAGGGAGGAAGGAGGAAGGAAGGAGGAAGGAAAGAAAAGAAAAAAACCCTAGTATACGTGACCCTCCATTGGGTTCTGTGCACGTCTTGTAGCCTGCTCAGCTTTCCTGCCTCCATTACAGGCGGCCAGTGGTTTCTTT
>NW_008347218.1:0-4253 GCF_000622305.1 Nannospalax galili
GAGCAAGTTGCCTTCACTGAGCTAATCCTCATCCCTCTGTATACTCTTTATTTTGAGACAGACAGGGTATCATTACATTACCCAGGCTGGTCTTGAACCCATTCTGTAGCCCAGGGGAGCAATGAAGTTACAATTCTCCTGCATTAAGACTTGTCACTCAATTCAGGCCCCAGAAGAGATGCTTTGGCTCACTTAACCAGTAATGAAGCAATCCGGCAGCCATCCAACAAGCACTTTAATAAGCACCTGTCACTTGCCAGATACCGTATCAGATGCTGGGATTAAGAAAATGAGACAAGATCCCTGCCTATACTCCAACTAATAGAGTGTCAACAGTAAAAGTCACTAGAGACAAAGTGTTAACATGGGAGTTAGAGAGCAGAGTCAGATAAAAGAGAAAGTAAGAGAAAGTAAGATACACTTGAGCAAAAACTGAATAATCCAGTTCTAGAAGCAGAGGGCTCACAGGAAGAACAGCAGAGTGTCTGAAGTCAGAACAGGAGGGATCTCAGTTAGGAGGTCACAGTAACAATTCTGGACCTGAATGCCCAGAGCCTGAGGTAAACCTGAGGCAGGAGAAATGGGCAAAAGAATGGCTGGGTGGCAGATACACAACTTTTGCCAGGAGGTGGGCAGCTAAAAACTATGGCGACATGGGAATTGAAGGAACTAGTAAGAAAGTGGTTGAAATAACAGACTATAAGGTCTGATCTGGAGAAGGAAAGACATACTAGTCCAGAGGGAAGTTGCAAGAAAAGATGAGGGAAAGGAACAGGAAAAATAGGTCCGATCAAAGAGATTACACAATAAGGCAGGAGCATGAGAGTTGTACCTGGAGCAAGGGCTCACACTTAGGTTTTACCTAGAGGAAAACTGGGTGTATTTGTCTTTCTTAACCTCTAAATTAAAATTTAGCATTTACTTTAATTATGAATGTGAGCAACAAAACACAATAGCATTCAAAGTTTCTGTAACAAAGAAATCACCTTCATATTCCATCACTGCTGCTGCAGGTACCCTGGACAACCTCATCTGCTTCAAAACGATGAGGTGATGACTCACTGACAAATCCTGCTACTTGATGCAATAATTACAGAGTACATAGCACTATACCATAAAATTGCATCTTTATAACTATAATTCAATATAATTTATTTCCTTTCTAAGCTTAAGTACATTAAGAACTTGAGAACATTATTGGATCAGCAGGTTGGAGGTGCTTGGGTGCAGGCCAGAGGACCTGAGAATTCAATCCCCGGGTTCCACAAGGTGGCAGGAGAGAACCAAGTCCTGAGAGTTTTCCTTTGATTGTCACACATGCACAATCAGAGCATGTATACAGGTATACACACACACACACCTAAAATTATCAAAAATTGTGAAGAAGAACATTAATTTTGAGGAAAAAGTCCATGGACTTAACCTGACTCCCAAAGGGATCTTTTGGAAAACAACAAACCCCACACACTTAAGGATTCTGGGTTAAGAGGGAAAATCCTGGAGCTTCAAACTTTGGAGGTAGAATATTTAGGAATCCTACTCAGCCCTAGGAGACAGTTAAGTCGACAGGAAATATAAATGGGCAGTGACGAGGAGGAAAGCAAAGAACCACACAGCCAGAGTGTTGGAGAGGTCACTTGTGTGGACACTTAACTGCACATTACAATCAATCTCAAGAAGCATGTGTGTGTTGATATGTCTGCCTCAAGGGTTTATGATATGTTTTAAGGGAAAACAGGCATCACAAGCCTCACACAGAGAGGGGTCTTAATACTCAAAAGTTAAGGGCCAGCTCCCTAGTCCTGCTCTTTGTTCCCCTGCCCTCTTCTCAACAACAAAGCATAAGGCTCTTTGCTCCTTTCCACTCTGCCCTTCAAAAGTATTCTCCATATCAACTCCTTTGCTTCAAAGCAATGCCTGACTTTTCAACAAATCTAGAATTCCTACCTTCCTACTTAAAGGTATGAATGACTACAATAAACATAAATAGACTGCTTTCCTTCTAATAAACTGAAGAACTAGGAATTCTGATAGTGGGGGAGGTGAGAGCAGGGTCATTCTGGAACAGAATATGTTTAAGGGAGTAAGATCTTTGTGTGTCACTTAGTGGCAACATCATTTGCCCAATTTCACTGAATTTCAATTGATATTTTTAAATGAGACAGAATTAAAAAATATCAAAATGCACTGCATACACATGAGTTACATAACATGCTACAGATCATGGTCCCAAAAGTTTCAAGAGTGTAATCATTCTCTCAAGAATCCTGTATAGGAAGAAACAAAAAACTAGTGTAGGCTGATAGACAAATTCTAATTCTGCCTTTTCCCTCTGCCTTCCTGTGTGATGGTGCAGTTTTACTACTTTCCCTATAGACTGTCTTGATTGTCTATAAAGATGTTGTTGTGGTATAGTAGGTGCTCAGTGGGTGTGTACGGAATTGTCTGATGCCTCTGGCTCTGTTGCTTTCCTTGGTGTGATCCTTCTCTTGTAGCAGGTTTTTTTTCAATATTTGTTTGTCTTTGTATTTGGAATTTTGAGACAAGACCTCTTGTCATCAAGACTGACCTTGAACTTGGCTATGTAAAGGATACTGTCCTCAAACTCTTGATCTTCCTGCCTCCGCCCGTCAAGTGCTGAAATTTCCGGTGTGTGCTACAACTTTCCTTTAACCTGGTTTTGATTTTTTGTTTGTTGTTTGAGGCAAGGTCTCATATAGTCTATACTGGCCTGGAACTCCTGGTCATTTTGTCTCTACCTCTTGAGTGCTGATATTACAGGCATGTACCACCACAGCTTGTTAGCTGGTTTCTTTTTATTTGTTTTTTTTTGACAAAAATTTCACTATGTAGCCCTGACAGGCTTAAAAACCGTATGTCAACCAGCCAGTCTCATGCTCATAGCAAACTGAATCGTGCTACCATGCCAGCTTGTTTTCTGTTTTATTTTATTGTCTTTTTCCTTTTTAATTGAATTTTTGTGAATTTCATAAAATGTATTTTGATTGTATTTAGATCACCTCCCCTATCTGCACCCCTGTCTTTTTTTAATTATTTAAAAAGGCCTTTTTGAGACAGGGTCTCCTTGCAGCCCTCGCTATAGAGGGGCATCTGAATGTGCAATGCCCCCAGTGCCAGAAGAGGGCATTGGGTTCCCTGGAACTGTAGTTATGGACCATTATTAGATGCCATGTAGGGACCTAACCTGAGTCCTTTACAAGAGCAGCCAGTGCTTTTAACTGCTGAACCATTTCTCCCAAAACCTCCCACCCTTTTTTTTTTTTTTTTTTTTTTTTTTTTGAGGCAGGACCTCCCTGTAGCCCCAGTTGGCCTGACTTGGAACTTGCTTTGTAGACCAGGCTGGCCTCTTGATCTCACAGAAATCTGCCTGCCCCTGCCTCTGACTCCCAAGTGCTGGGACTAAAGGAGTATACCACCAAACCTAGCTATTATCTGATTTTTAAATAAAATCTTTCTTTTTCTGAAACACTCCTCCAATCTGAGACCCCTACTTTTGTTAATTTGTTTTAAGAAAGGTTCTTACTGTGTAGCCCTAACTGACCTGGAATTTACTATATACACGTCCTTGAACTCACAGGATCACCTACCTCTGCCTCCTAAGTGCAAGGATTAAAAGTGTGCACTACTGTGCTTGACTAGGACCCTTTTTAATTCCGGAAGACAACTTGCAAGAACCAGTTCTTTCCTTCATCCATGTGGGCTGCAGAGATCAAGTCAGGTGGTCAGGCTTGGTGGCAACTATTGTTACCCACTGAGCCATCTTGCTGGGTAACTGAGCCAACTCACTGGCTCTAGGAACAATTTTATTTTAACTTATTTTTGCAGTTATGGGGATCAGACCCATTCCGTGTGGGTCCTGCATGCTAGACAAGCCCTCTACTAGTGAGCATTACACACCAGCATATTGTTTTTTTCTCACATTATGTATATATTGTGTCGGAGGGTGCACGTATAAAGGTCAAAAGACAGCTTTTGGGAATCCTTTCCTGTGGGTCCCTGAAATCAGGCCATCAGGCACAGAGGCAAGGGCCTTTACTCCCTGAATCATCTTACCAACCCTTTTGTATTTTACTTTGAGACAGGCTCCTTACTAAGTTGTCCAGGCTGGCCGTGAACTTGCTGTCTTCCTGCCTCAACCTCCCAAGCTGGGCTTATATGTATGTGCCACCATGACCAGTTTGAAAACTTTTTTTTTTTTTTCGGTCTTTTTGAGACAGGGTCTCCCTGTAGCT
>NW_008347218.1:4317-19134 GCF_000622305.1 Nannospalax galili
CCCCCCCCCCCCCCCCGAGTGCTGGGATTAAAGGCGTGCGCCACCACACCCGGCAACTTTTTTATTTTTAATTTTTTTAATTTTTAATTTTTTTTTATGTGCATGCGTGTATTGCCGGCATGTAGGTAAGTGTACCTATGCAGTGCAATGCCTGGGGAGGTCAGAAGAGGCTGTCGGATCCCCTAGGACTGGAGTCACAGACAGCCTTAGGTGCCATGTGGGAGCTGGGATTCGAACCCGGGTCTTCTGCAAGAACAACCAGTGTTCTTAACCGCTGAGCCACCTCTCTAGCCCCCCCTCGAGAACTATTTTAATGACAAAAAAGTTTCTTCCTTGATATAAAGAGACACACAGATCTTAATTTCTAGAACTAGTGAAGTTCTCTAATCTGAAGTTGGGTGTTTCTAGTGTTCAGTTCATTCAATCTACCTGTAGCTTTCTCAACACAGTGTTGTTTGAGGCAGGGTCTCACTTTGTAGGTCAGGCTATTCTGCAGCATACCATGTAGCTTAGGCTGGCCTCAAACCTGTAGCCATCTGCTGTCATGAGCCACCCCTGTCCAGCTTCAGACCCAGCCTTGTAAGGTGACTATGGTACAATGCTAAAGAAAACAAGAGGGCTGGTGAGACGGCTCATGGGGTAAAGGCATCGCCACCAAACCTGAGAGGTGGCATTTGTCCCCTGGTCCCACATTGGTGGAAGGAGAGAACATACTGTCACACACAAGTTGTCCCCTGATACACACATGCGTGCACAAACACACACACACACACACAAAATGTAAAAAAAAAGAAAAATTATGGAATAGTCCCTTAAAATTAATGGCTTGGTTTTGTTATAGATCCCGCCAGCACCACCAAGACCTGATTTTGATGCTTCACGGGAAAAGCTACAGAAGCTTGGAGGAGGGGAAGGATCGATGACAAAGGAGGAATCCACAAAGATGAAATAGGAGCTGGAAGCGTATATGATGGTTTTGTTGTGCTTTTGTTAATTGTGCTTGTTTTAATGGCTTTTGGGCGGGGGGACTCTCTGGTGTCCCATTATTTTAGTCATTTCACCATGGTGACTCTGAAAGATCCAGGTTTATTTAAGTCATATCAGCTAGCATTAATGATGATGATCAGAGCCTAGAGGAAAATTAGAGTTGTCTCCATTGTCAGATTCTTTAAATTAATTTAAATAAATTCTGAAATCTAAAAGCTTATAAAAAAAAACAGTGGGAAGAGAACATGACTTTTAAAAGCAGAATATAAATTTCAAAAATTGTTTTTAAGGCCTCAGTTATTACCAACCTAATTCTCTTTCTCAATATGTACCTCCTCTAAAACTTCCAGTTTGTGTAGGGAGAGTGTGCTGAGCAACTTTTTGCATGTTTTCTTTAAAACAAAATACTGAAAAAAAAAAACAAAAAACCAAAAACCTGGCATGGTGGCACATACCTGTAATCCTAGCATTGGGAGGTATAGACAGGAAGATCAGCAACTCAAGTTCAGCCTGGGCTACATGAGACCCTATCTCAAAAATAAAATATAAAAGTGCTTGGATATATAATTTCCTTTACTCTGCCAGCTGCTTCTGACTTAAAGGAAAAGAATAGGGGCAAACTAATGAGAATAGTTAAGAAATTTTTTATTATTAAATGACTATTCATGGGACATGGAAGAGATGGCTCAAAAGTTAAGAGCACTTGCTGCTCTTATAGAGGACCAGAGATTCGGTACCTAGACCCACATTAGATAGCTTACAACTGCCTGTAACTCCAGCTGTAGGGAATCTGACACCTTCTTCTGGCCTCCACTGGCACTCTCATGCACTCACACATACACAAAAATTAATAAAATGCTATTAGTTTCATATACACTCAGAACATATCAAATCCTTGAAAAAATATGGAATTTTAATATTTGCTGAAAATAGTTCCCCCCCTTTTAAACTAAACTTTCAAACTTTGTATTTTCAATACGTTATTTTATTTTATTTTTTTTTTAGCAAGGAAACTTTATTCCAAAGCAAAGGGAAAAATACAGATCAGAGTTACACTGTTGAGTAATAGTGAGGGTAGAGGTGGTGAGATGGCCCAGTAGTAAAGCACTTTCCAAGCAAGCCTGCTTGAGTTCAAACCCTGGAATCCACCTAAAGATGGAAGGAGAGAACCGACTCCATAAAGCTATCTTCTGACCACCACATGCATGCCATGACAGACATGCACAGTGAAAAAAGAAAACAATGCCAGCGGGCCATGTGAGTGGGAGCACTCAAGGGCCTTACCAGTATTTTGAGAGTTGTCCAGGGAAGGATTTTTCCTGTATTACTGTCACTCCCATTTCTCTTTTTCTGGCCATTTTTCCCTTTCATGCATTTCCTTTACTTTTCTGCTTAGTTTGTTTTCAAGCAAATCTTCACACTGCTGCTAGATGCCTTCTGAATTCTAAGTACATACTTTTGCTGAAAAATAAGTAAGCTGAGTGTGATGACGCACACTTTTAGTCCTAACACTCCAGGGGTAGAGACTGGTAGATCTCTGTGAGTTTGAAGCTAACCTAGTCTACATAGTGAGTTCCAGGCCAGTTGGGGCTACACAGTAAGACCCTATCTCAAAATAAAAAGATTATTAAGCAAAGTAGGTCTTTGTCAAAGTGTAACATGACGGCTGTTGTAGGCCGGGCAACAAAAAAGAAAAATTTATTTTTGAGATAGTGTCTCCTTGTAGTCCCAGCTGGCTACTTAGACCAGGCTGACCTCTACCTCACAGAGATCCACCTGCCTCTGTCTCCTAATGGCTAGGATTAAAGGTACATACCACCACACCCAGCCCATCCCATACATTTCTCATGGTTAAAGGAAGTCCTGAATTAAGTTTTTAGTTGTCACTTTTCTATATAGCAGTGTTTGACCAAGTCAGGTGAGAGGACTACTTGGAACAGTTCAGGTAAGCTTGGAAAACATGACTTCTGCAGGCCTTCATAGACCATCTGAATCTTCCAGAGTGACACCTGAGTATTTTACCAAACTCCTCTTTTATTTACTTGTAAAATTAAAAAGAAAAAAAAAAATTTTATCCCCACCTGGCCCAGAAATCACTATGTAGACCAGGCCGGCCTTGAACACACAGAGATCCGCCTGCCTCTACCTCCCGAGTGCTGGGATTAGGTCTTTTTGAGACAGGGTCTCCCAGTAGTCCCAGCTGTCCTGGAACTTGCTATGTAGACCAGGCTGGCTTTGAACTCATAGACAACCCCCAGCCTCTGCCTCCTGAGTGCTGGGATTAAAGGCGTTCCCTACCATGCCCCGCTTTAAAAGGAAATTTTTAGAGGATTTTTTTTTTTAAGATGGTCTCAGGTAACTCAGGTTGGCCTGGAACTTGCCTTATAGTTGAGGATGACATAGAATTCCTTCCTGATCCTTCTGCCTTCCCCTCCCAAGTGCCACTAATAGCTCCAGGATTGGTGGTGCATGCCTTTAATCACAGCACTTGGGAGGCTGAAGCAGGCAGACTCTGAGTTCAAGGGTAGCCTGATCTGGTCTACATAAGGACTTCCAGGCCAACCAGGGCTATGAGACCCTGTCTCAAAAAAACAAACAACAACAAAAACCTACTAATATACCCGACACTTATGAACACTTTAAGTTTAGAAACTGGGATCCTTTTGAGATTTCCATTTAATGTCTAAGAATAAGAGAGACTACTGGTGTAACCTCCAAAAATGCTCACTTAGATTGTCTTTCTTTCAGTTGAGTGTGTGAGGGAAAAAGAAAAAAGAAAAACTTGAAGATTTTTTTAAAAAACATGGTTAAATCAGCAGATGGAGTAATTGTTTCAGGAGGAAAGGTAAGATTTATACTTATGTACAGCATTATTGGTTGAGAATGAGAATATACTTTGGGTATTTTTGAACCATGGTTTTACTTCGTAGCACTGAGTGGCCTGGTATTCACAGAGATCCACCTGCCTCTGGCTTCTGAGTGCTGGGATTTAAGACTTATACCATCACACCTGATGAGAGAGACTACACCTTAAGAACAAAAACAGAGTCTTCCCATAGCCCCAGCTAGCTTGGAACTTGCTATGTGGACCAGACTGATCTTGATCTCAGAGATCTGTCTGCCTTTGCCTCCTGGATGCTGGGATTGAGGGTGTGGATGCACTCCTGAGGACTCGGCTGCTTCTCCTTAGATGCTGCTATGCAGAGATAGTAAGTGTAAACCACTATCAGGACTTTGGTAATCTAAGAACATTTCTGAACATGTAAGATGTATTGAATTCTAGCACATTTATTCAGTCTTCATTATAACCCTGCAAGTTAGATTTATTTATTCCCATTTTTTTTGTCTTTTTGAGACAGGGTTTTCATGTAGCCCTAGCTGTCCTGGAACTTGCCATGTAGACCAGGCTGGCCTTGAACTCACAAAGGTCCTCGTGCCTCTGCCTCCCAAGTGCTGGGATTAAAGGTGTGCACCACCACGCCCTGCTTATTCTCATTTTTACACAAAGAAAACTGGTACATGGGAAGTGATGGTTAAATCATTTTGTTAATGTGGACTCTTGCTTTCAGTCTTCAAATTACATCATGTCAATGACACTTCGAATGAATGGTTGCTAGAAAGCACTGTTAGAAATTTTTATTTTAAATGTGTATCTAGCCTTATTTCAAGGAAAATATCAAAGATTGTATATGTCACTGCTCCCAAATAGCTTATTTGGCTGAGTTCATATAAGCATTTAGATAGACCAGGCCACCTCCAATGACCCACGAAATGCATACTATTAGACCAAGAAAAATAGGTTTTCACTTCTAGATACCAGAATTTTTATTTATTTTTGCTCTTTTTGAGACAGGGTCTCTCGACAGCCTCAGCTGTCCTGGAACTCACTGTGTAGAGCAGGCTGGCCTTGTACTCACAGAGATCTGCCTGCCTCTGACTCCACAGTGCTGGCTGGGATTAAAGGCGTGTGTCACCACACCACATCAAAAGCAATTGATTACTAGGGAGCAATAACATGTTTGTAGCAGCAGAGGGCAGGCAGGTCCATGTTTCAGGATGAATTACATGAGGCTTTCTGGGTCCTCGCTGTAAAACTATAGGTTTCTTTCTTGGTACGTAGAAAGAAATGAGTCTTTTAAAAGTCTCAGCATGTGGATGAGGTCAGCATAAGACCTGATTTTTACAGGATTGCTGTGCTGTTTTCCTGATGATGTTTTTCTGTTTATAATGATGACACATTAGGTTAAAGCAAGCAAGTGAAAAGAGCTCATGCATTCTTCTCATCCTGCAGGATGTAGATGATTCCTTTGAACACGAACGGACCCTCCTTTTAGAATATCATAACCGAGTTAAGGATGCATCTGCTAAATCTGACAGGATGACAAGATCTCACAAAAGTAAGACTCTTCTGCGGCTAAAACTTACTTTTTTAATTGAGTAATTGTAAAGTTGACATGTTCCTTACAGTTTATTAAAGTCTGAACATAGAACAACATTTAAAAATTTTAACCCAGTGTGGTAACCGACACCTTTAATCCTAGCACTCAAGAGGCAGAGGCAGGCAGATCTCTGTGAGTTCCAGGCTAGCTGGGACTACAAGGAGACCCTGTCTCGAAAAGACCAAAACAAACAAACATACATTTAAATTTTTTATTAGAATGAGTGCATTAGTTTTCTGTTGCTGTGATGGAAACCATGACCAAGGGAACTTATAAAAAGTATTTAGCTTACAGTTCCTGGGGAATTACAGTCCTTCATGGGGAGAGGAGGGGGCAGGAACAGAAGAGGTGTTATAGGTATATGCCATTATACCAAGTATTTTTGTTTTTGTTTTTGTTTGAGACAGTCTCACTATTTAGCCTTGGCTGGTCTCAGACTTATATAGATCTGCCTGCCTCTGCCTCCCAAGTTCTGAGATTAAAGTCATGCACCAAGCCCAGCCCTATTTTTTTAAAAGACTTATTTTATCTATATGAATGTTTTGCCTGCATGTACATAGGTGTACCACATGCAATTCCTGTGGGGACAAGAAGAGGGCATTAGATCAAAGAACTGGAGTTACAGACAATTGTTAGCTGTCATGTGGGAATCAAAGCCAGATCCTGTGTAAGAGTAGCAAGTATTCTTAACTGCTGAGCTATCTGACAAGCTTCCATACCTAGTGTTTATGTGGTGAAAACCTAGGGCTCTATGCATACTAAACAAGCACTCTACCAACTGAGCTATAATCCTACCCCTTTCCCCCAAGTGAGTGAGTTGGTCCTTGAATTTGTGATCCTTCTGCCTCAGCAGCCCCAAGACCCTTTTAAAAGTGAGTCTGAGTGCTGAGCACGGTGGTGCATGTCTTTTTTCCAGCACTTGGGAGGCAGAGGCAGGAGGATCTCAGTGAGCTCAAGACCAGCCTGGCCTATATACTGAGTGTCAGGCCAGTTGGGGCTACAGGGAGACCCTGTCTCCAAAGGACCAAAAAAAAAAAAAAAAAAAAAAAAAAGCTAGTCTGTGCTGGTTTTGTTAGTGTATACTTGTAATCCCGTTGTTTGGGGCCAGTCTGGGCTATATAACAATAAGAAGACATAAAAAATGTTTTTAAGTGGTTGACAAGATGACTCGGTGAATAAAGGTGCTTGCTATGTAAGCCTGTTGACCTCAGTTCAAATCCCAGAATTCACATAAAGATGGAAGGAGAGAACCAACTCTAGAGTTATCCTCTGACCACCACACTTATGCTGTGGCATGTGTGTGTCCATACACACACTATGTACACACACCACAATAGCAATAAGGTTTAAGTAAATTTTTAAAAAAAATTGTTTTAGGGTCTGGTGAGATGGCTCAGCGGTTAAGAGCACTGACTGCTCTTGCAGAGGACCCGGGTTCGATTCCCAGCACCCACATAGCAGCTATGAACCATCTTTAACTCCAGTTCCAGGGGAATCCGAAGCCCTCTTCTGACCTCTGTGGCACTGCATGACACGGGTGCACTCACATACATGTAGGCAGTACACTCATACACATAAAATAAAAATAATAAATAAAATATTTTTTAAAAGCTTTTTTGTTTTGTTTTTTTGTTTTGAAGCAAGGCCTCTCTGTAGCCCCAGCTGGCCTAGAAATTGGTATGTAAACCGGGCTGGCCTCCAACAGAGATCCACCTGCCTCCTCCTGAGTCCTGGGATTAAGGTATGCACCAGCACACCCAGCAAATAATGTTTTTTAAGGAGGAAGAAGGAAAGAAGGAAAAGAAGAGACAGGAAGGGAACGAACTGAAGAAAGTGATTCCTGTCCATTTGGCCAAATGGATGAGAGGATGGTGCTGCCAGCTGCGGTGGTGCACACCTTTAATCCAGCATCTGTCTGAGTTCGAGGCCAGCCTGGCCAACAGAGTGAGTTCCAGACCAACCAGGGCTACACAGTAAGACCCTGTCTTTTAAGAAAAAAGACAATGGTGAGCCTATATTAATAAATGGTAATCACAAAGTAAAATGAGACGGGGAATGGTTGCATGCTTACAGTCCCAGCACTAAGGAGACAGAGGGTTATGAGTTCAAGGTCAGCTTGAGCTTTGGGTTACCTTCCAAATTTTAGAATTATTGGTATACCACCACACCTAGTTTATTCTGAATTTATTTATAGAACTGTCAGGGGCCTGGGGAGATGGCTCAGTGGTTAAGAGCACTTGCTGCTCTTGCAGTGGACCCATGTTTGGTATCCGGCACCCACATGATGGCTAACAACCATCCACTAACAACTCCATTTCCAAGAGGTCCAGGATCTGACTCCCTCTTCTGGCCTCTTCTGGCATTGCATGCACTGGTGCACTCACATAGGTAAAAATAAAAAATAGACGAGTAAATAAATAAATGTTGGGGCTGGAGAGATGCTTTAGTGGTTAAGAGCACTAACTATTCTTGCAGAGGTTCGAGTCCCAGCATCCACATGACAGCTAACAACCATTGGTAACTCCAGTTCAAGGGACTCTGGTGCTCTCTTCTGACTTCCACAGACATTGCATGACACAAATCTGTTTACATGCATGCAGACAATGCACTTATAAGATAAAG
The DNA here is from genome assembly GCF_000622305.1 of Nannospalax galili. Classification (NCBI taxonomy): domain Eukaryota; kingdom Metazoa; phylum Chordata; class Mammalia; order Rodentia; family Spalacidae; genus Nannospalax; species Nannospalax galili. Next base: position 12,366 of record NW_008347218.1, read on the forward strand.
GAAAAATAATAAAAATTTAAAATAAATAAATAAATGTTTAACATCTATTCCCACAAATCCAAACTCTGCCATAGTTTGCAAGACCTTTTCGCCTAAAATGCTTCCAGTTTGTCCATTTCCAAGCCCCTTGTTTCCAGCAGTCCCACAGTGCTCTCTGAATGTGTGCCTTTCTTTGATGCCTTTGACCTTTCCCCATGTCAATATTTCCCCTTAGTCAATATTCTCTCCCTTTGCCATCATGTTGCATTACGGCTGTTTAGGTCATTTCCTTTAGTGGATATTTTGTATTACATTTTGCACATAGGTTCTCCGTAAGTGTTTTTAAATCAGCAAATGAATATATTCTTAAAACTTGTTTTTAAATTCCTCAGATTTTCTCTGTAGGTGGTGGGGATGATTACAATAGAATTGGGTCTTCACTGTATGCTTTAGGACCTCAGGACTCTACAGATGTATGCAAGTAAGGATTGTAATTACAGATATTAACAGCAGTAAAGCAGAGAAACGGCTTTGTTGGCAGTAAGGAAACAGCACTGGTCATCTAGATGGGCATTTCGGAATGCTTTTGCCAAGCCACTTATGATAAATGTTCATGAATTAGTGTTGATACCTTTTTTACAATGTGGAATACTACACAAATGTGCTATTATTTCATTGGACATCAAAGTAAACTCTTTTATAAACACCTTGCTTCTTTCCCCCACCCACAGCTCCCACCCCTCCCCCAGAACTGGAGACCAAGCACAAAGCCAAGGGCTTACTAAGCAAGGTAGCACCCTACCACTGAGCTAAATCCCCAGTGTTGCCCCCCCTTTTCCTGTGGGGTAAACTTGTTTTGTTGGGTCTCCCTGTAGCCCCAGCTAGTCTGGAACTTGTTATGTAGACCAGGCTGACCTCGATCTCACAGAGATCCTTCTGCTATCTCCTGATGCTGAGATTAAAGGCATGCACCACCATCCCTTTTTTGTCACATGGTCACATGGAACCCAGTCAGGCCTCAAACTTACTAGTCACCAAGGATAATCCTCCTGCCTCTGCTTCCCCAGTTCTGAGATTGCAAGTGTGCCTGGCACTCAAATTGAGTTTGCAATTTTATTTACTTAATTAATTAATTTATTTATTGGTCTTTTTAAGAGAGGGTCTCCCTGTAGCCCCAGCTGGCCTGAAACTCCCATGTAGACCAGGCTGGCCTTGAACTCACAGAGATCTGCTTGTCTCTGCCTCCTAAGTGCTGGGATTAAAGGCATGAGCCACCACTCCTGGAAAATGCTCTTTTAATATATGACTTAGACTGTCATGAGATCATTGAAATGGAATGAGTTCTGTAACAGATTTTACATAAGCACTTTATAATCAGAGGTGCAGGGAGATTTTTGTTATACTAGTTAAGTCTTCAGTTAGCAAGATCATTCAATTTTATGTAATGAAACAAGAATGTTCTTTATTAATATGCTTTGGGGCATTTTCCCTAAACAGTTAAAGTGGGAGATTATTCAAATGCTGCTTCTGATAAAAAAATGTTCTTTTACAGATGTTTCCTCAAAGTTTCAGAACTGTTTGATAAAACAAGAGTAAGTATTAATTCTAGAGCTCTGTTACATAGAATTGCACTAATAGTACTGTGTTGTATACATAAGAAAAATGAGGCAGAAGAGATGGCAGAGCCTCTGACGTCCACATATGTACTGGGGCTGGTACTCCCATCCCCTGAAGCAAATGTAAAAACAATGTAAAAAAAAAAGTATCAAATGCCAGGTGTGGTGGCCCACACCTATAATCCCATAATCCCAGCATTTAGGGATTCAAGGTTAGGCAAGAGGATTGTTTGCTTTAAGACCATCTTGAACTATATAGCATGACCCTATCTCAAAAAAACAAAACAAAAAAAACCCCCAAAAACCAAAAAAACCAGGGCCTGTGAGATGGCTCAGTGAAAAGGTACTTGCTGTCAGGCCTGGTAACCATAGTTCAATCCCCAGAACCCACATGGTGGGAGGAGAAAACCCACTCCCCAAAGCTGTTGACCTGCACACAAGCATCGTGCATAGATACCCACAAACACACACATATATACAAGCATGCACAAAATAAAGCATAAATGTAGAAAAATATTCTAGGGTTGAAGAGATGATTCAGCAGTTAGGAGCAATTCCTGCTCTTCCAGAGGACCCTAGTTCTGTTCCCCAGCATCTAGGTTTGGCAGTTCACAACCACCTACAACTCCAGCTCTCAGGAATTCAGTGCCCTCACCTGACCTCCATAGGTACCCATGCTCATGTGGCATACATATGCAGAAACATATATACCTACGCATAATTAAAAATAGAATAAATCTAAGCTGGGTGTGGTGGCACACACCTTTAATCCCAGCATTGGGGAGGCAGAGGCAGGCAGATCTCTGTGAGTTCAAGGCCAGCCTGGTCTATGTAGTAAGATCCAGCCCAGCTGGGGCTACAGGGAGACCCTGTCTCAAAAAGAGCCCTCAAAATTTAATTAATTAATTAAAAAGCAGAATAAGTCTTTTTTCTTTATTTTTTTGTTTTTGTTTTGTTATAAGAAAAAAACTATAATTTAAAAAATATTTTACTTATTATTTTTGTTTTGTGTGTATGAGCGTATTATGTGCATGTAGGTAAGTGCACCCGCCTCGTGCAATGCCTACGGAGGACGGATGAGGCTGTCGGATCCCCTGGGACTGGAGTTACAGACAGCTGTTAGCTGCCATGTGGATGTTGGGATTTGAACCCGGGTCTTCTGCAAGAACAGCCAGTGTTCTTAACCGCTGAGTCATCTCTCCAGACCCAGGAAAAACTATTCTTTAAAAGATCCACCTGCCTCTGCCTCAGGAGGGCTGAGATTAAAGGTGTCCAGCACCACACCCCACTTTTTTTTCCATTTTGGGTGGTATCACAAAGGAGAACAGCTTTTTAACGGGAAGGAAGAGGAAGGGCAGAGGAGTACAAAATGGAATGGGTTCTGAGTTGTGGCTTCAGTACGGCTACATTATAAAAAAACAGCATTTCTCTCTGTGTGTGCCGGCGCAGTCGCACACAGGCCACGGTTGGTGTGTGGAGGTCAGAAGACAGCTTTCAGGAGTTGGTTCTCGCCTTTTAAGCACTGTGGGTTCTGGGAACCAAATTCAAGTCGTAAACTTGGCAGCAAAGTGCAGTTACCCGCTGAGCCAGCTTACCATCCCTCTACACATTGTTAAGAAAATTGCTCAGAGCAGAATGCGATTGCTGATTTAATGCCCAGTTTTTCCCATTTTCAGAAAATAGAAGCAGGAGTGTCTGCTGATGAGGACCTCAAACTGTCTGACCTTTTAAAGTACTACTTAAGAGAGTCTCAAGCCGCCAAGGTAACCACTCATTTCTTTTATCGTTTTGTTTTTAAATATTTTTATTAGTTTGAGTTATGTGTATGTGTGTCTGTGTGGGTTGTGCACATGAACGCAGTGCTGGAGTTAATAAGCTGTTGTGCAGTCCAGCATGGACCTCTAACTCACGCATATCCACCAGCCTCTGCCTCCCAAGTGCTGGGATTAAAGTCACGCACCACCAGGTTTAACCACTGTTCATTTCTTCAGAGATTATCGAGTTTAAGATTGTAAAGAATGCTGGGTGTGGTGGTGCACACCTTTAATCCTGTCACACGGGAGGCAGAGGCAGGTGGATCTCTGTGAGTTTGAGCCAGCATGGTTAACATAATAACTTCGAGGCCAGTTGGGGCTACAGGGAAACCATGTCTCAGAAAGACCAAAAAAAAAAAAAAAAAAAAGACTGAAGAGTTTACATAACTATATTTTCAAGCTGTGCGTAACGATGCATGTCTGGAATCCTAGCAGTTAGTGGACTGAGACAGGAAGAATGATTTTGAGGCTTGTTTGGGCTACATAGTGAGACCCTACCTCAAAAAAGTGTTATGAAAATATTTTTCTTTTTTGCAGGTATTGTAGGATAGGGGCCTTTATGTAAAAGTTGCCTCTGCAAACTTATTTTTTAATTTTGGTGGTTTTGTTTGCTTGTTTTTGGAAGGGTGGGATTCAGAGTCACTATGTAGACCAGGCTGGCCTGAAATTCCCTATGCAACCCAGGCTGGTTTTGAACTTGAGGCAGCTCTCTTGCTCTCCCTGAAATTGGTGGGGATGGCTAAACAGCACTGTGCACATAGTAAAATCCCCAGCACCCACATGGTAGCTAACAGCCGTCCTTAATTCCAGTTCCAGGGAGTCCAACATCCTCTTCTAGCCTCCGTGGGCATTGCGCACACATGGTACACTTACACACATGCAGGTAAAACACTCATACACACAAAATCTAGCCAGATGTGTTGGTGCACTTTAGTTGTAGTATTTGAGTGGCAGAGCAGGTTGATCCCTGTGAGGTCCCGGCCAGCTAGGGCCAAAGGAAGACCCTGTCTCAAAAAGCCAAAGGAAAAAAATTTAGAAGCTGTACTTTATAAAAAAAATGTTTAGGCCTAGGAGCATAACTAGTGGAAATGTGTGAGGCCCTGTGCTCAACCTGCAGAACAAAGCAGGAAAGTGTTAGGAGAGCCCTGGCATGTGGCTCTCACGAATGTGCTCACCTTGCTTGCAGTGGTGGTGTGGAACTGCTGGCAGGATGCAGCATGCACTGTGAACGCTGCTTTACAGGATCTCCTCGATAGAAGATCTCCGTCACTTGTGGACTATGAAAACGCCAATAAAGCACTGGACAAGGCAAGAGTGAAAAACAAAGGTGTTCTGCAGGCTGAAACGTCCCAACAGTTACGTTGTCAGAAGTTTGAAAAAATATCAGAATCTGCAAAACAAGGTACTGTTACTTTAGCCTTTCATCACAAGGCATGCTCAAGATAAGTATAGAATTCTTTTTGTTTTGTTTTTGTGTACAGAACTTATAGATTTTAAAAGAGGAGTTGCTGCACTCAGAAAAAAATTAGTGGAGCTTGCAGAATTAGAACTGAAGCGTGCAAAGGTCATGTCACTAAAGATCGAAATATCTAAATGACAATTTAAAACTAAGACACTTGTTTTTTTTTTTCAAGACAGGGTCTCCTTGTAGTCCCAGCTGGCCTTGAGCTTGCTATGTAGATCAGGCTAGTCTTGAGTTCCCTATGTAGACCAGGCTGGCTTTGAACTCACAGAGATCCACCTGCCTCTGCTTCAGAGTGCTGGGATTAAAGGCATGCGCCATCACGCCAGCTAAAGAGTGCTTGCTGCTCTTACAGAGGATCCAAGTTTGGTTCCTAGCACCTTGGTCAAGGGGCTCACAACCACTTCTAACTTCAGCTCCATGTGATCCACTGGCCTCTTCTGGCCTCTGTTGGCACCTGCATGTGACATGGCATACAGAACATACATGAACAAATGAAAAAATAGAATAAATCTGTTTTTATTTTTTAATTTTATTGTTTTTGTTTTGTTTTAAGGAAAAACTATTCTTTAATTTTTTAAAAAAATTTATTATTTTTATTTTATGTGTATGAGTATATTGCCAGCATGTAGATAAATGCACCCATGTCATGGAACTGCACTTTATTTACTTATTTCCGGTCTTTTTGAGACAGGGTCTTCCTGTAGCCCCAGCTAGCCTGGATCTTGCTGCGTAGACCAGGCTGACCTTGAACTCAGAGAGATCCACCAGACTCTGCCTCTGGAGTGTTGAGAAAGGCATCTGCTGCCACCACACTTGGCTCATTATGGCAGTCTTAAGAAATAAGTGTTAAGAAACGAGGCATGGTAATATATGCCTATAATCCTAACATTCCCCAGACTAAGGCAGGAGAATCACCACAAGTTCCAGGCCAGCTGGGCTACATAGTGAGACCCCGTCTCAGAAAGAAAAAGAGAACAAGAAAGAATCCCCTCCCCCATTCCTATCTTCTTTTCTTCTCCCTCATTCTCTACCAGATCATCAAAATCTTCACGCTGAGGGTTGGACCCTGATCATGCTAGGGAAGCATTCTACCATGGAGCCACATCCCCAGACCAAATCAAGACAGTCTTAAGTGCTTAAGAGTCTCTAGGGCTGAGTGGTGGTGAGTGCCTTTAATCCTAGCACTCCAGAGAGAGAGGCAAGTAGATCGCTGAGTTCTAGGCCAACCAACTGAGTCTACATAACAAGTTCCAGGCCAGCCAGGGCTATATAGTGAGACACTTATCTCAAAAAAGAAAAAAAGAAAGAAAAAAGGAAATTTTGTCCCTGCTCTAAGGGAAGGAAGTGGAGGTTTGGCTGTCAGCCAGGGTTTCTCTTCAGGTAATTAGGCCTTCTGCATGTGCAGGGGGCTGTTGTGGTCTTCGAGAGGAGAGGCCATAATGGCAAAAACAAAGTCAACAGTAGTGCAAATGGAGCAGAAGAGGCAGAGGCAGGGCTTGCTGTGGAAGCCCTGGGATGTGGGGCCTGAGGAAGCAAAGGAATGAACGGTTGGGAAGGGCACACCAGTGAGTAAGAAGGTGAGAGGTGCAGTCAAAGTGTTATTGGTTAGACAGTTTCTGTTGCAGAGTGGCCTTCTTACTGTTCCAGCTCTCTCCACCCTGGAAGTCCTAGTCTGGTCCTTTACCTCTTCTAAGGAGAGTTTACTAAATATATGTTCTTCAGAAAGAGTTTATCTTCACTTATTAAGAATTGTGTCTTGGACTATTGGGCAGCTGATTACTACTGGGTGAGGAAGAGCTGATCTTTAAAGGAATGACTCTAGAGAGACTGACTAGACCTCAGTGGATGAACGTGCAGAGACATCTGGCAACACTACCTTGACTCAATAAACCTTA
>NW_008347218.1:19217-21172 GCF_000622305.1 Nannospalax galili
ACTGTCTGTAACTCCAGTTCCAGGAGATCCAACGCCCTCTTCTGACATCCATGGGCTTTGTATGCATACATACAGGCAAAACTCATACACAAAATAAAAATAAATAAAAGAATGAATAAGTTTTTTAAATTTATTGTTTTTATTTTATGTGTATGTATGTATTGCCTGCCTGTAGGTAAGTGCACCCGTTTCATGCAATGCCCGTGGAGGACAGAAGGGGCTGTCAGATCCTCTGGAACTGGAGTTACTGACAGCTGTTAGCTGCCATGTGGATGCAGACCTGGGATATGACCCAAGGTCTTCTGCAAGAACAACCAATGCTCTTAACCGCTGAGCCATCTCTCCAGCCCATTTTTTTTTTTAATCTCTCAAATGTGGTGTGTACCTGTAATCCCAGCAAACGAACAAGAGGATTGCTGTGAGTGTAGGTCTGGGTTGCATAGTGAGCTCTAGGCCAACATGGACTACAGAGTAAGACCTTGTTCAAAACCACCAAAAAAAAAAAAGATTTTTTAAAAACATGACAAATATCTCAAAAAGACAAAAAAATAGGCTCAAAGTTATTTGTCAGAATTCTGTTGTTATAATCAGAAAATATTGAGTTACCTACACACTTAAAATTTCAATTTTTACTTGAGTTTTGATTTTCAGAGTTCTTAGATACTTCTAATTTTTTAATTTCTTATTGAATGTTTGTGTATTTCATACAGAACATCTGTTTGTTTGTTTGTTTGTTTGTTTGTTTAGACAGGGTCTCCCTGTAGCCCCAGCTGGCCTGGAACTCAATATGTAGACTAGGCTGGACTTGAACACACAGAGATCCGCCTGCCTCTGCCTCCCAAGTGCTGGGATTAAAGGCATGTGCCACTGTACCCGGCCATACAGAACATCTTAATCATCCCCGTTGGCCACCCTCTCATAGCCCCCCACTAGAGTTCATACATTCTGTCATTTGTGTTAAGGCCTATCACATCAAGTTAGTGTTCCCAGATGTCCCTCAGTGCAAGTTCATCCACTGGAATCTAGGCAGACTAACTAGCCCCTCCCTTTAAGAAGATCAGCTCTTCCTCATCCTGCAGTAATCAGCTGCCAATAATTCTGTGACTAAGATTGGGACCTGCTCTCCATTTTCACAGTTCTGTGCTGGGTTTTGTCTGTTTGATTTTACATGGGTCATGTGTGTGCTGACGCCATGCTATAGGTGCGAATGAGCAAGGTCCCAGGAGGCTGTAGGACTGTATTTCCATATGATCATGCACCTCCTCCCTGTCTCTTACAATCTTTCTGCCCTCTTTCCCAGTGGTCCCTGAACCCTGGGTAGGTGGATTTTAGTATAGGTGTCCTGTCGAAGGACCCACATTCTGTAGTCTCCTATTCTCTACATTTTGACCATTATGTGACCTTTGTGTGCCTGGCCCTCTGTTGCATGACGGAGCTCCATTGATGAGAACTGAAAGATGCATCAGTGTTCTCTTCATCCCTGGTTCTATGCTCCATGGGCTTTAGGTACAGTGCTTACATCGTAGATGTGCCACTTAGACTTGGACAGTTCACAGACAATCTCTGTGCATGACCAGTTGTGGAACTCTGTAGTAATCTCTTGTCTGTTGAAAAAGTAAACTTCTGGGGCTGGAGAGATGGCTCAGTGGGTAAGAACACTGGTTGTTCTTGCAGAAGACTGGGGTTCAAATCCCAGCACCCACATGGCAGTTAACAGCTGTCCATAACACCAGTCCCAGGGGATCCAACAGCCTCTTCTGACCTCCGTGGGCATTGCATGACATGGGTGCACTTACCTACATGCAGGCAATACATGCATACACATAAAATAAAAATAATAAATAAAATTTAAAAACAAAACAAAACACAAAAGTATTTTAAAAAAAGAAAAAAGAAAAGACAAACTTCTTTGATGAGTGGTGACTGGGATACTTGTCTGTAAATTTAAGGATCCA
>NW_008347218.1:21621-27817 GCF_000622305.1 Nannospalax galili
TCAAAAGGAAGGTTTCTCCTGTCTGGCACTGTTTCTTGTTATGTAGCCTTTAGCTATACACAAGGAGGTTTTTGGACTAATAGGATTCCCTCTGGGTTTCTTTTTTTATACTATCTAGATACTATTTAGATACAGTTTATACTAGATACTCTTTATCTCTCCTCTCTCCCTATCTAACCCTTTCTTCATACCCTCCCCATTTAAAATATCCCCATTTTCCCGATTTCTCCCTTGATAGTTTCTGTCTGCTATGGTCTCACCTTTCTTGAGCTCCTTCTTCCCCTTTATCCCCTTAGTTCCTTATACAGCCCTCCCTCTTCCCCACCTATTTGAATTTCCCCTTTGTTTAAAAACATTTTTATTTATGTGTATGTGCATGTGTGTGCGGGTGCTACAGAGGCTAGAAGAGGGTGTTGGAGCTCCTGGAGCTGGAGTTACAGGTAGCGGTGAGCCACGTTATGTAGGTGCTGGGATTCGAGCTCCAGGCCTTTGCAGAGCAAGTGCTCTTAACCGAGTCAGCTCTCCAACACCCAGACATCTTGACTGTTGACCTCCATTCTGGAAGTGTGCAGGCTACCCTGGTTGCTTTATTCTTTCTGTGTCTCTTATCCTCTAATTGCTGTCTTTCTGCACACATACACTTGAGTGCACATCTTTTTCTTGACTCATTTGAGTGTTAAGTTGCTGATAGAGTGTCTTTTTTCTTGTGAACATTACAATGTGGAGCTTCCTAAAACCAAGTAATTCTTTTCCATAACTATGAAGGTCACTACTGTTACAATTCTGTCCTCTAGCCTGCAGATCTTACATTCTACTGGTGGTCTCAATAGTTTTCTTAATGGCAAAGGTTAATAGTGTGTCTTCAGAGCATGTGAAAGTTCCTGAATCTTTGCCTTTCATCATATATTGTCTACTACTTATTTGTTGGTTGGTCCTGGGGATTGATTGAACCTCCAGCCTTACATATGGGAAGCATATACTTTACCACTGAGCTACACTTCCAGCCTCAACCCCAACTCACTATGTAGACCAGGCTGACCTTGAACTCACAGAGATCTGCCTGCCTCTGCCCCATAAGTACTGGGATTAAAGATATGTGCCAGCAGCCGGGCATGGTGGCACATGTCTTTAATACCAGCACTCGGGAGGCAAAGGCTGAGGATCTCAGTGAGTTCCAGGCCAGCTGCCAGCTGGGGATACAGGGAGACCATGTCTCAAAAAGACCAAAAAAAAAAAAAAAAAAAAAAATGTGCGCCACCATGCCTGGCCCAGCATGATATTTTTGAAGACTTCCTTATTTGGGTTTGTCTCCTGTAGAACTTTGTACAGTGTAATGAGTTCTGTAAGCACCACTGTCTAGTATGGTAGCTACTGGCCCCAGACAGCTATTAACATCTGAAATGTATGTAAAGAGTTTTACTCTTTTTAATATGTTTATGTTGTCTGTCTCTGGGTATGGGCACATGAGTGCAAGTACCTTCAGAAGCCAGAGGCATCAGATCCCCAAGGAAATGGAGTTACAGGCATAGTGAGCCACCAGATGTGAGTGCTGGGGACTGAACTCAGGTCCTTGGACAAATAGTACTTGCTCTTAACGGCTGAGCCATCTCCCTAGCCCAGATTTTATTCTATTATTTTATTTTGTTTGTGTGTCACACCTGTGGAAATCAGAGGACAACTTGTGGGAGTCAATAATCTACCTCTACCATGCAGGTTTCAGAAATTGAACTTAGGTTGTCGGGTTTGGTAGCAGGCAATGCCACCTGCTGAGCTGTCTCACCAGCTCCATACTGATTTTAAAATATTTTATTTATTATTTTTATTTTATGTGTATGCATTTATTGCCTGCATGCAGGTAAGTGCACCCATGTCATGCAATGCCCGAGGACAGAAGAGGCTGTAGGATCCCCTGGAACTGGAGTTACGGACAGTTGTTAGCTGCCATGTGGCCACTGGGATTCTAACCCCGGTCTTCTGCAAGAACAGTCAGTGTTCTTAACTGCTGAGCCATCTCTCCAGCGACCCCCCATACTGATTTCAATATTCATTATTTTGTCATTGTACTCCTGTGTGTGGACAACCCTAAATGGACTCAGTAGGTTTTTTATTTATGTATATGTTTTTTAAATAAATTAATAAAGACTGATAAAACATGGAAGTAAACAGGATTTCCTTTAATAGGTGAATGGATAAATTATGGTACATCCATACAATGGAATATTATTTAGTGATAAAAAAAATCAAGTCCCAATAAAGCATAGAAGATAATTCTTGCTTGAATCACTATGATGGCTGTGCAATGCTGATCTTCATTTTTCTTTTTTGTGGAGCTGGGCATCAATTCCAGGCCTTTGAATATGCCACACGAGTGCTCCGCCACTGACTGAGCTGCACCCCTAGCCTCAAATGGGAGTTTTCTAATTCCTCTTTTTTTTTCCTTTCTTGAAGACAAGGTGTCCCTTTGTAACCCAGGCCGATCTGGAACTAACCATGTTACCAGGCTTGCTTTGAACTCACCATGTCCTCCTCTCTCAGCCGCCTCAGTGCTGGGATTACTGGCATGCACCTCTGTGCCCAGCTCCGTCATTATTTAACATATTTTACTTTATACTATAAAGAAGAGCTGCCACCTGGGCATAATGGCATATGCCTGTAATCACAGCACTTAGGAGGCAGTGAGATGAAAGCCAGCCTGGTCTACATAGTGAGTTCCAGGCCAGCTTGGGCAATAGGGAGACCCCATCTCAAGAAACAGCAACAAAATAATAAGATCTTTAAAAAAAAAAAAGAAAGAAAGAAAGAAAGAAAAGAATGTAGGAAAAAATTGACTCTTGAAAGTTTGTCCTCTGATTTCACATGCACTCTAGTAGTACATGCATGCCTGCACTCATGTGCACTGAGATCACACACACAGTTATTTTTAAGAAAGGAAAAGCTTTCTGCTCGTAATTATTATATCCTAATTATATTTGTCTTTATAAAGCCTATCTCTAAATTTTGATGCAGGTTGACATCTACAAATGGCTATGTGTGTGTGATGTTAATTTTTTTTAATTATTTAATAACCACATAGTTAGAAGAAGCATTTCATTACAACAGCATTGACATATTCAATAACTGTTCGGGATCCAAAGAATTCCCTGAATTGACCACTTGGACACTGAGTCTCAGTAAAAACATAAGCGCTGTATTGAAGCCAACCAGCTGGGGACACAGACAGTCTCGGGAGCTGTACTGTGACCACGAGCTGTGAAAACACAGGACTTTTAAGCATTGAAACCACAAAAACTGCGGAGCAGGGTATTTCTATAGAAACCATAAACAGAAGAACCAGGAAAGGATTTGAACAATCCAGGGCTGATTTCCAGAGCCTTAACCTATACAGCCACTGGCTAGCTTACTTGGGGCAGAATGTTCTTCCTCTTCTGCCCCAGACCATTTCCATAGAAACCATAAATAGATGTACCAGGAAAGGGTTTGAACAATCTAGGGGATTTCCATAGTCAGGCAGAGGGCAGCTCTTTCTCAGAGGACAGGGAGGGGGTCTGAGGGGCGCTCTCCTTCATAACAATTTCCAGAGCTAAGATGCTTCTCTTCCAAAATTGGCTGTAAATTTTTATGTTTACAGTTGAATTAACAGTTATACAATATTGTACTCAGTATAAACCCAATAAGACAAAAAATTAAATGAGGTTTTAACCTTTAAAAAAGATCTCTGTTTCATTATTAAATATATTTTTCCTTGCAGAAAGACTCATTGTTTTTGCTACTGAGACTAAGATGTTGGTGCGTGCATCTCTAATCTGTGTGTATCTGATTATTACTCGTCATAATCGGTTGCACTTGGATCCTTGGCGCCTGGCATCTGAGCATGGATATAAAGTCATCAGGTAGATTTCAATGGTAATGTTTTTCACATCTACTAATTTATTAAGGAGCAAATTTTTATGCTTTGAAGAATTATTTTTTTGATTTTTAAAAAATTTAATAACCACCATTAAATGTTAATGTTTTTATTTTAAAAATACTAGTTTTAGCCAGGCATGGTGGCACATGCCTTTAAGCACAGCGCTCAGAAGGCAGAAGCAGGCAGATCTCTGAGTTCCAGACCAGCCTGGTCTACATAGCGAGTTCCAGGCCAGCTGAGGCTACAGGGAGACCATCTCAAAAAAACAAACAAAGGAGCTGGAGAGATGGCTCAGCAGTTAAGATCACTGGTTGCTCTTGCAGAAGACCTGGGTTCGAATCCCAGCACCCACATGGCAGCTAACAGCCATCAGTAACTCCAGTCCCAGGGGATCTACAGCCCCTTCTGTCCTCTGCCGACATTGCACAACACAGGTGCACTTACCTACATGCAAGTACTTCGACGGACCAGCACAGACCGGGGCAGTTCAGTCCGGCGGGAACAGGATCATCGAGAGGGTGGACAAGGAGTCAGCGAGTGACAAACAGACGCAAAAGGAGCTTGATGAAAGTCTGAGTGTAATGTTTGCAGTTGCAAGGTTTGAGATATATACAGCAAAGATCACAAAAACCGCAGAACAGTCATGCTAAGATTTACAGTTCCAGAGATGAAAGTAAAACAATTTTGCCAACACATTTCCCTATCTTATCAACCTGGTACTAGACAGTAAATTCCTGCTTTACTGTGGTTTTTACTGCCAGCCTTTCTCACACACTTAGGATTCTGCTCAGCTTTGTAGTTCCAGGTCAGAATGACCTTAACCCACCAAGCACTTTCAACACCAGCTGTGCCTGATATTACATTTTTAACTATTTGATAACATGGCATGACATTTCATCCTTCTTTTTATTTTTTAAATGCAGTTCGTGTACTTCTCGGCAGAGAGATGAGACAGAAGAGAAAACTAGGTGAAAGATGACTGGAAGCAGAAAGATAAGGAGAAGAATTACTCCTGTGATAAAACCCTTCTTCTATCTATATTTATCTATCTACATTTTTCTTCTAGAAATCTATTATTCCCTGGACTTTCCAGCATTAACTCTGCTTAGTCACTTCTCACTATGTCTAAAATATCTCTCATTAAATATCTTTCGTTAATAATGGTGCATCTGGACTAGAATGATTAAAGGATTTCAATAAAGGCAGTGATAGCGGTGCCAAGGACACCAGGCACTTTCTGAGCCCACAGAAAGCCCAAGATAGAGTGACAGTTAGAAAATTAATAACAAGTAAGAGCGTGCCAGGTACACTGCATGTTTCTTATCACAACCAATTCCAAGAGGCAACCTTCCTTGAAGTTCCAGCCTCAACCCACGGAGGATCTCACGCGGGCTTCATTGGAGATGGTGTGGCAAAGTACAACACTCATTCACATAAAATAAAAATAATTAAAACAAAACAAAAATTAGTTTAATGACCTGTTATACAATCAAAAATTAAGTTCACTAATTAAACTTGGCCACAAAAGTCATATTTTATCCTTATCAGAACATCAAATCTAAACCATTAGTATAGGTCTAGATAGAAATTTATTTACTGAACAATTTTAATTGTGTCTTTAAACCTTAATTGAAATATTTCTTTCGTTTTTTGTGTGTGTGTGTGTTGAGACAGGGTCTCCCAGTAGCCTAGCTGACCTGGAACTCACTATGTAGACCAGTCTGGCCTGGAACTCACAGAGATCCACCTGCCTCTGCCTCCTGAATGTTGGTCACCATGCCCAGCCTAGATAGCAGGCTTGTGTTGTTGGCCAGGCTGGCTTCAAACTTCTGGGCTCAAGCAATCCTCTTCCTTCAACCTCTCAAGTGGCCAGGAATCCAGGTTTTGTCCCCACAGGCAGCTAATCAACCTAACTGTTTTCAAGTGCACAGTGCAGTGGCATTGAGTGCCTTCACATTGTTGTGTAATAGTCAACACTATGCATCTCTAGCCCTTTTTCATTTTCTGAAACTGAAACTCTGACCAATTAAACAATAACTTTCCCCACTCCTGACAGTCCAGTCCCTAGTCACCTGAATTTGCCCATTCTAGATACCACATATAAGTGAGCTCATGGAAGAGCTGTCCTTTTGTGACTGACTTATTTTAACATAATGCCTTTAAGGTTCATCTTGTTGTAGAATATATCTGAAACTGATTGTGTATAATCAGTTGAGATAACTCACTACCTTTAAGCCAGTCTGTAGCATATATCTGCATTTCCTTATTGCCTTCTAAAAAATATTTATT
>NW_008347218.1:28295-45629 GCF_000622305.1 Nannospalax galili
GTTCATTTTTTGTTTTATGAAAAGGGTCACTAAGTTCCCAGGTAGACCTTACATTAAAATCCTCCTGCTTCAGCCTCCCAAGTAGCTGGAACTGACAGGCCTGTACCTCTAGGCCCAGGTAATAGTATATATTTGCAGTAAGATTCCTTGAAGCTCCTTGAATAAAGAAATTCATAGTTTATTTTTCTTCCTTTTTAGGGTAACCTCCAGTTGCTGCAGAACTGCCTTGCAGTTTTAAATGGAGACACATAAGCCATGCTCAGCCTTCCTGTTGAAAAGGGCTGCCTTCACATCTTATTTCTGTTTTCTTAATGATGTTCGGCATTTATGCTCACTGGAAACAACAAACAGCTGGCACAGTGCATCTCTTCTTTTTCTGAGAAACGGGGGCAGTGCTGTGCACAGGCGTGTCAGTCTGTGTGCCTGGTACTGCTCTCTCAACAGCCATCTGCCACTGTGCACTTGACCTTCCAAGAAGCCCAAAGTTAAACTTTTTTTTTAAAGTAGACTTTATAATTGTTTTTATTTTATAAATAGTAATCCTTATGGCTGCCAATCTTATTCACCTTTGAATCACTTCCGAAGTTTAACCTTTGCAGAATACATTGTTCAAACAAGATAAAGTTTGCCTTTCTGGAATTTTTAAATTTTTTTAAAAAAGCATTGTATACCCTTAGTTCTTTCATGTATCCTTGTAAAGCATCTTAATCAGACTTACATTTAATTAATCAACATAGACGTTTCTGGATCAGAATTTATATAATCTTTTTAAGTATGAATTTTGAAAAGAAAAAGCAAATGCATTATGTTTGCCATAAACTTGTAGACTAAACCAATAACTGTAAAATAACCAGGGCTAACAGTGGTAGTTTCTAACTCCGTGCTCATTGCATCACTGAGATTTGGAGTAGCTGCAATAAACCTACTCCATTATTAAGCTTTACAGTGCAGATCCCAGTTTTTGTTTTTTCTGATTTCTTTTAAAACGGCCTATTGAACCAAGTTCACCAATTGTTTAACGGTAGGATAAACTGGCCACGGCACACGCCTCACAGGAGGAGCAGCTCGGCAGATGCAGATGACAGTTACTTCTGAGATACAGGAGGAGCAATTTCTGGATTCCGTCCCTAGCTCAGCCAGTTGACCATGAGACATATGTCACTGAGTCACTTGGTAGCTATCATGGTAGTATATTGGATTGGTGAAGAGGGAAAGTGCTAGAAGGAACAGCTCATGTGTAGGATAAAAGTAGACTATTTGGGATGAACATTGATATGCAAATACACCACCAATCACCAATAGTTCTATTACAGATGTGATTGAACACGAGTCATTCCTAGTTTAAAGGTGATCAAATGAACTTCTCCAAGGTCTTTTTCTAACTTTTCTCCTATTGGAAACCACAGAGACTTGGGCTGGTCACCCTTTGAATGGTTCCTAGTTTGTTTACGTTTTCCAAACTGTTCTGCACATTGCTGGGTCTGTCTTGCTGCCAGTCACGATGGCTCGAGCCTTTCTCAGCACTCATTCTCTTGCCTCACAATGTGCTGGCTGATGTTCTGTCTCTAATATGTTTCCCAATGCTGTTGAACGTTGATTTTTCTGTTGTTGGCTGAGAGGTCTGTGTGTTTTGTCCTTCATTTATGTAACCCTCATTAGTAAAAATAACCCATGCAATGTCCACCAGTGGTCCTGGTGAACACAGGACCAAGGGCCCTTGCTTCTGGATTTGGGTCCAACCAAATTGCCTTGTGGCCTGAAGCAGGTTTGGGCAGATTCTCTTGACCTCTGCCTCTATAAAGGACATTTGACCTACCTCACAGGGGTGTTGTGAGGATTAATAAATGTTGGTACCGTGCTTTGGAAATGTGAAGGTTCTGTGTAATGCTAAGAACAGTACAGAGCCAGAAGGTACAGTGATTTGCTTATCCACTGGCTTTTTTTTTTTTCACTTTTTCTTTTTTTTACCAAGGTGGTCTTTTCTGGGGAAAGTGTGGTGTATATCCCCTTAGCCCCTGGATTTTTAAAAAAATTTATTTATGTGTATGAATTTTCTTGCCTGCATGTGTGTAAGTGTACCATGTGCATGCAGGTGCCCACACAGAGGACAGGAGAGGGTGTCAGATCCCTTGGAACTGGAGTTACAGGCAGTTGTGAGCTGCCTGAAGGTGCGGGGAACCAAACCTAGGTCCTCTGCAACAGCAGCAAATGCTCTGAGCCTTCTGGATAGATATTAAAATTCCATTTAAAAATGTGTGTGGGGATCTCTATCATCTATCTTTATCACCTATCATCTATCCATCATCTACCTCTGTATCTATCATCTATCTAAGCTCTATGTTGGATCATCTATCCTCTTCTCTCCTCTCCTCTCCTCCCCTCTGCTCCCCTCCTCCTGTCTCATGTTCTTTGGCAAGCAAACTTGCTTCATTCCTGATTTAGCTAAACTTTTTTGAGTCCAGTAAAGCATCCTGATCTTTCTTTTGAGAACTGTCAGCAACACAAGCTCAGAAGCAGTGACTAGCTTATTGTAGAGTATCACAGATCACAGAGGGAATAGTAAAGTTCTTAACAGTGGCTGTGTTTAAATGACATGTATGATACTGAATTCACTTTCAAGTTCCATCGGTTTCCAGTATCTGTTAAGTTGGGTCAGGTCTTTTTAAACCTGGTTGGCGGTATAGTTCATTGGCAGGGTGCTTGTCTAGCAATCACAAGTCCCTGGGCTGATCCTCAGCACAAAACACAACCAACAAAATCACCAACAAAATCACCATGGAAAGATTAAGAAAACCAAAAATCCTAGCACGTTTCCCTGTCTACTCGGGTTTGTCTACTCTGGTCCTTCTGTAAGGGTACAATGAGCCGAGCCGTTGTAGTGTGAAGGGGCTTCCGAAATACCTGGTAAAAGGCAGCAGAAATATTCGTAGTTGGTGACAAAGGGTATCAACCAATCTCCGGGGCAGAGAAAACCCCTTATCAGGCAGGTCTCAAGAGAGAGGTAGCTTTGGGCTGCTATGTGACATCATTACTCAGCGTGGCATCGCTGTGGGCCCCCAGCCCAACTTAGGGCTGCATTGTGCACCTTGGGGAAGTGGCGGCACCGTTGCTTTTTTGGCACTGTGTCGCTTTATGGTGGTGGCGCTGTCCCGCCCCTGGGGACCAAGCTTTGGATTGTGGGCCCCAGACGTGTGGTGCGGGGTGCCGGGCTCTGGGCTGCGGGTAGGCGAGGTGCCGCTGGACAGGCTGGATGCTGCCAGAACTGCCCAGGTCGCAGGAGCCTGGCCTGCAGATCCCCTGGATTTTGGCTGGGGCACACAGCATGGATGTGTGCCATGCACTTTGCTCTCTTGGTTGGGATAAGTTAGTGAACAGGTTAGAGAGGGAAAACACATGGAGGATTTAACTTGGTAAAGAGCCCAACATCCTTAACGTCCTTATGTATCCTGGCAGACAATTTAAACAGTGCATCTTTACATTAAACGCTGGTCAGTAACAGCTTTTAAAGTCGGAAGTAGAGGAGGTGAACAGAATCGAAAAGAAAGCCTTCTTGATCCAAACGGTGGATTCTTTTTATTTTTGCAGTACAGTGCTGGAGTAATGGACCGGTGATTTCAAACACATGATTTTTGTTTTTTAAGTTATTGGATGCCCAGGGCGAGACCTTAGAACAGCACAAATCATGTCCCCAGGGCTTCCAAAGCAGAAAACAATAGATGTTAATTAAGTTACTGTTGTGGCCTCTGGAAAGGGTAGCATTGGAAAGTCTACTACGGGAGGTGTTACAGGTTATTCATTCTGATCCTGATTATGAAGTTACGCCAACTGTCAAATGCACATACATAAATGATTACTTTCTTTTCAAGTTTAGTATTGGTGAGGTGTCCAAGAGGTGGTTCCTTAGTATGAGGAGTCTATAGTGGGTGGAAGTTTAGACTATGGAGTTAGAGGTAAACAAGTCTTAGGTTGTCTGTTCCATTGAGCAACAAGTGGTTAGGATTAATTAAAAAGGGGATGATAATCTCTTTCATAGGAATGCTATGCAAATTATACTAACCTCTTATTTATACTAACCACTTATCCCAGTGCCTTCGCCATAGGAAATTCTCAATAATTGTTTGCTATCACTTTTAGAACACCTAATAACCTTATACTAAATTATTTCTGTTCTTTGATATTCGTTTCCAGTCTGCTGTTGTCATATAGTTGTATTTAACCACATTATCTGTATTATTTGAAAAGTTATGAAAAATCAATAAGATTCTTGAAGAGGTTTAGCATTGTTTTAGTTATTTAAAATATGTCGATTTTGGTGTGTGTGGTGTGTGTGTGTGTGTGACTAGATGCTTGACACTGAGTGTCTTCCTGTACTCTCTTCACTTTAAGTTTTGAAGCTGGAGCTCAGGATTGGCTGGGTTGATTGGCCATTGAACTCTGGGGAATCTGTCCATCCCCATCTCCACATTCCATCCTGCCTCCCAGTGCTGGGGTTACACTCAACTTCTCATGCTTGTGTGGGAAGCATTTTGTTCATTGAGCCAGCTCCCCACCCAATCATCTAATCTTTATAGCCTATGGATGGAGACTCTTTTTGGTGACCTTTTATTGTTGATTGTAGATTTGTCACTCAAATGCCACTTTTAGAACCTATAAAAGAACTGCTGCCAGGAATAGGAGGAACAGATGACCACTAATTTTTTTCCAAAGGAAATCTTTATTTGTAATTTGTTATGAATGAATTCATGCCTTCTACCCTAAAGGTCTGCCTACAATTCACCTGTTTGGTGATTCGTTTTTAATTTTAAGCTCTTAGTCTTCGGTTCCATACTTGCCTCTGCCTGTTTATAAAAAAAAAAATGTACATTGACCTGTTTTCAGTGGTGTGAATCCCTGTGCATGTTCTGTGATCACTCAGACTGAATAGATGGGAAGTCTTTTTTGACCATAACCATAAGTTCTCTGGGTTTGGTGTGATGTTTATTGGGCCTGTGGACTAGCCCTTGTTTGAAACAGATCATTTTTGTTGGAAGATGATCCGTGGAATATGAAGGCATTTAAACAGGAAACGATAAGGGAAAGTCTACAGTGTGTGTTTTAGTTACTGCTCTGTTGCTGTGAGAAAACAGCATGACCAGAAACGTGGAAGAATTTACTTTGGCTTATGGTTTCAGAGGGCTGTGATGTCCATCATGGCAAGGAAGGCATGGAAGGCTGGGAGGAACAGGAAGCTGGCTGACCACATTTTATCTGTACACAGGAAGCAGAAAGATAACAGGAAGTAGGGTGAGGATCTAGGACCTCAAAATGGGCCCCAACTGATATACTTCCTCCAGCAAGGCTTCCAAAGGTTCCATTACCCCTCCCCACAAAGAGTGCCGGCATTCCAGAACCAGGTGCTCAAATGCATGAGCCTGTGGGGAGACACTTCTCCTTCAAGCCATCACAGCATGCGACACATGGAAGGTGCTTTATAAATGTCCCCTTCTCACCTTTTTTCCCTCTGTTAACATTATGTTATGTGTTTTAAACTGCTAGCCTGTAATTTTTCCTAACAAAAAAATCTGTGAACATACCTAAGCTGTAGGAACTTTTGTGTAACTGTTAGTATTATTCTGTTCCTTTTATGTGTTTACTCTTCCCTCAAACCATTTGCGAATAGCTAGTATTTGAATATGTATGCCAGAGATACTTTGGATTAGAATGATGACAGTCAATAATTCAGATATACTGTGAAAGTCTATTGTTTAAGTGCATGAGGAACATTAGGATAAGATGAATGACTTTTTTGAAGTTTCTGCTTGAAATACTGGGAATATAGCTCAGTGGTAAAGTGCTTGACTAGAAAATGTGAAGCTTTTAGTTCAATTCCCAGCACTGCAAAAAAAATTTTTTTGCTTAAAAGTTAGATTATGCTTATTATATATTTGAAATTCCAAATTACTTTGTACTATATAGAAATGATATAGATATCATGCCCTGGGTGAAACACTTAACACACATTATTTCATTTCATCCTCACAACAGTTACAAGGAGGATTTCCCTTTTAGAGGAAGCCGTCTGACAGATAAAGCAGCATAGTCACGGTTATGGATAGAGGGCGGCAGAGCTGGGACCAGAACCAGGTCCGCTTTAAAATTTATGCTTTCACCTACTTTAGAGGAAAACAGTTCTGATAAAATTTACAGCATTGTTTTGCCAGGATATGGGATTCACAGTATGAGGGCCTATTTATCAGCCTTGGAAATACTATACAGTCTCCTGGAGCCTCTGAGTATGTTACCTTTCATGACCAAAGAGACTTGGTATATAATTAAGGTAAAGAAGATCTTGAGATAGGAGGATTACTTTAGATTTCCTGGTAGGTTCAATCGAATCTTAGGAGAACGAGGGGTGGACGGGGGCAATAGGCAGGGGTTTCCATATGAGACAGGCCTGAAAGCTACTTGGGAAGGTAGAAAAGGTAGTCTTATGGCCTCCCCAGGTGTGTGATTCTACCTGTACCCTGTTTGGCTTCCGGAAATCCATTGAACTTGTGGGATAACATCTTACAAATGAGTAACAAACTAAGATATATAGGATATCATCATTCCTAGCTCTTTAATTTCTAGGGAGATCTTTATTCTGCCTTCAAATTTGATAATTGAACCGAAGATGTCCAATTCCAGGTTCAAAGGCATGTTCTCTCTGAACTTTGGAAATAACCCTTCGTCTTCCACTGCCATGCTAACTAATGAAGTGTCTGCCGCCATTTCTGATTCATGTTTTCAGTGTAACAATGTCCCCCTCAGAGCTTGTAAGGTTTTCTCTATGACTTCTAAAGCTTAAAATTGTCACAAATATGTGTCAGGTTGTTGGCTTCAAAAGTTTTTGCTAAAGCCGGGCGTGGTGGCGCAAGCCTTTAATCCCAGCACTTGGGAGGCAGAGGCAGGTGGATCTCTGTGAGTTCGAGGCCAGCCTGGTCTACATAGTGAGTTCAGGTCAGCTGGGGCTACAGGGAGACCCTGTCTCAAAAAGACAAAAAAAAAAAAAAGTTTTTGCTTGCTACAAATTGGCCATGAGTGTTTTCATTGTAGGGCAAGCTGCTTTTCTTCATTGTGTGTTTATTGTCTCTCCAGAAACCCATCAGGTAGCTACTGCCCATGTATATCTTTACTCTCTGTCGCTGTCATTTTCTTTGTGTTTTCAGAGCTTTTAGGCTATTTTGCTTACCTCTCTTTTATTTTTATATTTTATTTGTCATTTTCTTTTATATCTATGAGTATATTACCTGTATGTATGTAAGTGCACCTGTGTCATGCAATGCCCCAGGAAGTCAGAACAGGGCATCAGATCCCCTGGAACTGCAGTTACAGACATTGTGCATGCTGGGAACCAAACTTGGATCCCCTGCAAGAGCAGTCAGTGCTGTTAACAGCTGAGACATCTCTACCTGATACCTTTTTAAAAATATTAGTTACTTAGCCTTTCTGAAAAAATTGCAGTTAAGAATTTATTTTTCCAATCTTAGAGGATTGTTTCTTATGTTCAGTATACTGTCCCTTAAAGAAAAAAATGAAAAAAAAATAGTAGCATTCCCTTGACTCTCCCTGAGGATGCTTATTTGTCTGTGTGTGTGGGGGGTTCCTCCCCATCCCTCCCTCCCTTCCTTCATCTCTGTTTAGATAGTAGCTTTCATAATGTCCCATGATCAGCAGAATCAGTACCACCCAGGAACATGTTTGACATACAAGAGTCAGCCCTGTAGATAATTCAGTGTTGAAGTTTGAGAACCATGGATCTAGAGCTTCTTTTTAAACAAAACGATTTATTCATTTTTATTTTATGTGTGAGTGCCTACATATATGTTTGTTTACCATGTGCATATCTGGTACCTTTGGTAACCAGAAGAGGGAGCTGATCCTCTGGGCCTGGAGTTACAAATGGCTGTGATCTGCCATGTTCCTGGGAACCAAACCTAGGCCCTCTGCTAGAGCAGGAAGTGATTTTAACTGCTGCGCTATCTTTCCAGCCAGCCCTAGGACATGGAATTCTTCAAAACTTCAAATCTCTTCATAGCCCCCTTCTTGTAGGAAAACAGTAGTTTAGTCTTAAATGACTTTTCATTATTTTAAGACATTTAAAAGAGAAGGTAAATAGAAGAGGGTATCACTGTGTAGCACAGACTGACCTGCACCGAATAAAATTTTGTCTATTATGTTTTACATATAAAGTATAATATTTTCTGAAATGTGGATTAATCTTTTTAAAAACTGTTAGGTTGATCAACCAGATGTAGTACCAGAAAACCGAGAAGATTAAGATATTATGCAGACCTCATGATAATAAAATTTTGGTCAGGAGAAAATGGTAACTTGACGGCATCAGCTTTGTCGTAGTCCTTGGTGTGTCCTCTGAAGGCTAACAACCATGGAAATTCTCTCTATAGATTTTGATTTCACCAACCTCCTTAATCCTGTGAGCTAGTTACTTAGTACCTCTGCATCATCTATCCATCCTCGGTTCTGTTATTAAGGAGATACTTCCTAATATAGCTTCCTAATATATTTAAAAATAAGCACCTTTGATTAAGACCTGCAAATCAGTCTTACCATATGGATCCTAATACCATGCTAAAGATTGGGCAAATTTTAGAATAACATAAATTCACAAAGAAATCAAATAAACTTGTGTGCTAATTGAAAGATGATCAAATGCTACCACAGATGATTTAATCTGTCTTACATTATTAGTTTATTATTAGGGTAAAGAAAATACAATTCTGATATAGACAAAATAAACATTACTATTTCAGTAGCTTAATACAAACACAGGTAGAATTTTGGAGTATTATTCCTTGTTTGAGACAAGGCACAGTTCAAAAAGGGGAGCTGGGATGAGGCTGAGGCATCAGATTACTAAGGGCCAAGAGAGGACAGGTCCTTGCGTCAGGAGGCCCACTGGGCCCCAAAGTCATCTCCAAGTGCCTGGAAGGTTGGATCTGCACCAGACTGGTTCTTGGACAGCAGTGGTCTATCTCATGCCTCCAGTGCACCAGGAGCCAGGCCCTGGCTAGTGGCCAGTCCTGTTGAGGGCACAGACAGGGCAGGCATGAAGTCAGGAGACCCCCTGGGCCCCGAGGTCACTTCACAGTCCCTAGAAGAGCTGGCAGGAGGAAGACTGGTACCTGTATGGCTCTGGTCTGTCTGTGCCTCACGTAGACAAGGAGCAGCCAATTTTGAGCAGCAGATGTTGGAACCTGAGGCAAGGTCTGGTCTGGAGGAGGTCTGGTCTGCAGGGCCAGGGGTTGATTGGGGAGCCTCCAGCTGGCCTGTGGGCGGCCACTCCAGCACCTGGAGACAAGACTGGGCTGTGGCAGTCGAGCCGGGGTGCGGCCCACATACCCCAGAAGTTCAAGAGCTGGACCCAGGATGTCTGCAGCCCTGAGAGTGGCTGGGCCGCGATGTCACTTGGGCTCCTGGGCCCCTGGAGAGATGGCCTGGGCTGCCACGGGTGGCTCAGGAGGCTGGTGTGTCCTGTGCCTGGCATGGACTGTTAGGGTTCGAGAATCAAAAATAATTCCCACAGATACCCAAAAAGATTATACAAAAAGTTTATTCAAGAATTTAAAGTAAAAAAAGACAACAACCAAATGGTGGCTAGCCGGGCACAGACTTCACGAGCCAAAGATGGAGTCTGGCCCCGAACAACAGCAGGCAGGAACTTTTATTGGGGCACTCCACAGAAACCCGTGCGCGCCAAGCATCTTTTTAAAATAATTGGATGAGTGGAGGCATTGTAGTTAAGCCAGAGGTACAGGCCCACCAAGTGGAGTTGGGGGGCACCACATATGGGTTAGGTGTAGTAGCCCCTATCTCTTGAACAGAGTTACATAGATGTTGGTAAGAAGGGGGGACAATTTTATGTGAGGGAGTCATGCATAGCCCTTTTCCATACACTTGGGTGAGGGTAAGCCCCCTTCTCCCTGTAGGCAGGGGGATTCTACAGGCAGTGGGGTCAGAAGTGACAACATAATTTCCTGGGAGAGCTAACCCATCATAAAATGGAGGGCTCAGGTCCATGCAAAACCAGCAATGGACAGTAAGGTTAGGGGAACTATTATTTAAAGCAATAAAGGTGGCATTTAGGAGGTTCGTAAGCCCAGGGGATGGCTGCAAGGGCTCTTGGACCTGTTGGATCTCTGGGTGTGTGGATCTAGGTGTGGGCAAAGAAACAGTTTTATCCAGTCAGACAATTTGGCTAGGAGCTGGCCTCTCGACAGATTTAAAAATAGTTAAAGCTGGTGTTGGTCGTCCTATAGGCTGTAACACTGCCCTAGCCAGCCCCATCTGGGTCCTCAAGACTGGATCCACCTGAAGACGGACTGAAAAATATTCCTAGATCAGTCCCTGTGGTGTATAACCTCAGGCCCTGAGTTCGCCCATCAATCCATTTTTGTAGGTTTTTAAGTTCCTTTCCTTTCAGAGTGAAGCTCAAGGAGATAGGGTTGCATCTAGAGGAGGAACAGGGTCCCTCAAATTGCCTTGATCTGGGGTTTCGCCAAAGGGTTAGGCCCAGGACCGCAGTTACCTGTGCTACTAACTACCCAGGTGAGGTTTTGGAGTCCATGAGGGGAGTTAGCTAGGGCAGGCTCTATAAAAAGAAATAAAAAAGCAACAAGGGTTATGGTGTGGCAGAGATTTTTAGCTTGAGAGGATTGTCTTTTACTCGTGTGACCTTCCATCTCTTGTTGACTTGGTCTGACCAATCTCCTGATGCAGGCTTTAGATGTGAGTGATGTATCCAGGTCCGGACACTGGACACCTTAACTGCAGTGGGGGTGGTGAGGATCAGGATGTGTGGCCCCTTCCATCGAGGTCGAAGGGGCTCCTTGTGGTACCGTCTCACCCAAACAAGGTCTCCTGGCTTGAATCCGTGTGGTTGGGCTGGTGGCAGTTCGTAGAGTGCCTCAGCAAGGGGAAAAACGTTGTCTTGTGCAATTTGTAAGACCTATAGGGAAGGCCTTATCAGAAGAGGAGTTAGGGTGTCCCCTGTTCTCCTCTAGCTCTGGGATCAATAGCGTGTCTGCCTGATCTCCGTTGAGCCCCAGGATGTCTGGACTACCAAAAAGCAAGAGAGAGAGAGAGAGAGACATGAAGGCAGGCAGAACTTACCAAGGCTGGCTCCGGTGGCGCGTCTGTGGGTCTGGGGTCTCTATCCTTGAATCCCAGATGAGCCCCCACAATGTTAGGGTTTGAGAATCAAGAATAATTCCCACAGACACCCAAAAGGATTATACATAAAGTTTATTCAAGAATTTAAAGTAAAAAAAAAAAAAGACAACAACCAAATGGTGGCTAGCTGGACACAGACTTCATGAGCCAAAGATGGAGTCTGGCCCCGAACAATAGCAGGCAGGAGCTTTTATTGGGGAACTCCACAGAAACCCGCACGTGCCAAGCATCTTTTAAAATAATTGGGTGGCCCCATATCCTGTGTACCGGGCGGGAGAGGGGGCTGGTCTTGATTGGTAGAGGCTATCTTCAGGGCATTGGGATGTGCTGACTGATATCTTTTAGAGCCA
Source organism: Nannospalax galili (assembly GCF_000622305.1). NCBI lineage: Eukaryota > Metazoa > Chordata > Mammalia > Rodentia > Spalacidae > Nannospalax > Nannospalax galili. The sequence continues at coordinate 39,857 of NW_008347218.1, forward strand.
GAAGTTTTTGTTCATACCTTATAAGGCTTTTACATGTACAATATGCCTGAGCTTGTCTGGGCTTGTCTAAAGAAGCTAGCTGAAATGGAGTCAGAGCATTCTGGCTCTTCAGGACCAGGAGCGGCGATGTTGGAACCCGAGGAGAGGTCTGGTCTGGAGACGGTCCGGCTGCCTCTCAGGCACCCTGGATGTGGTTGAGTTATGCCCTCCGCATCCTAGGGGGCAGGGCCAGACAGCCAGGGCTGCTGGCTTCAGAGGTGGTTAGTGGGGTCCTGGCCTCCAGGCCAGGGTATATCCTGTTGTGGCCTGCTGTCCACAGCTGGAGGCTGGGGCCAGGCACAAAACACCTCTCTGGGGAGACGGCTTGATGTGGCAGGGCCAGAGGCTCTCAGAACCAGGCCAGAAGAGTCCTTGGAGCCCAGTCAAGGTCAAGAGCCCGACACTTCTCAGGGGTTCCTGGGCCTAGGTGGACAGGGTGTTGGCCCAAGGTGACACAGCTGTGGGGCCCCCAGCACCCTTGGTCCCAACTGACTGCTGGTTCTGGGGAGATCACTGAGAGCCAGTCTTGAAGGCCCGAGTCTGTGCAAGATGGTCAAAGGGGTGGCGGCTCCCTAGGAGTCAGCCAGGGATGTCAGCAGGGCACCTCACTCCTCAGTCTTGAAGCTGTGGTGCACCTTCCCCGGCTGAAGGCAGCTGCCTCGGGTTCTTTTCTCCTGCCTGGGTTGTCACCCAGGCACAGGGTCCCCAGCCCCGAGGTGGACAGGCCGGGGGCCGGAATGTCCAGCAGCAGGTGGCTGGGGCTCAGGTGTCCTGGCAGGGCAGCTGTAGGGCTTGGGTCCCGATGAACTTAGGGAGAGCCGCAGACCGGACTCTGAGGGCTGGGGGCGATGTGGGGAGGCCCCACATGGCCTGTGCTAGCCCTGGCTGGACTGGACGTCAAGGAGCCTCAGGTGGTTGCAGGGCGCGACCCACACGCCCTGGCTGTTGTCCTCAGCGTCGTCCTGCAGGCTTTGCAAGGCCCTGGTGTCAAGCAGGTTGGCTCCCTGGTGGCAGACATGGCCCCGGCCTCCATGGAGAGATTCGGGGTGCGGCCCACACGCCCCGCAGAGCCTGAACCATGGCCCCAGCGAAGGCTTTTCCAGGGAACCGGTAAAGAAGGCTCAAAGCCAGGCTGCAGGCTGGGTGTCTTCTCCAAGCCCCGACTTGGGCTTCCTGCTGGTCTCTCCTGAGGCTGCCCCACCCCCACCCCTGAAGTGAGTGCAATAAAGTCAAAAGTATATTCTCTCTACTATTTCCTGCTCTCCATAAATATTAGGTATCTTAGGCTAACAGATAAGTCTGTCTTCTGTTTAGCGGACCGTGAAAGTCGTTATGAGGAAGAAGAAGAACAGAGTCGAAGTATGAGCCGAAAGAGGAAGGCATCTGTACACAGTTCAAGCCGTGGCTCTAATCGTGGTTCCAGACACAGCTCTGCACCCCCCAAGAAAAAGAGAAAGTAACATCTGAACTTTGGTACTGAGCTCCATTCTTCCAGACAACTCCTAAAAATTTTACATGACATAGAAACTGTATTTTTCCTTTTGATTTCGTTGAAGTTTTGCCATTTGTTTATGGGTTTAAGGGGCCATATGTGTGGACCAAGCTACTCGGGGAATTCCAGGCCCGTGAGGACATGTGCCCGGGGAATTCCAGGCCCATGAGGACATGTGCCCATGGCCCCAGTCAGATAGCTAGCAAGGGAGGGCCGCTGTTGATGCTGTTCCCTCTTCTTTTGTCGCCCTCGGCCAAGGCATTGGTGGCTTCTGACACCCTATCTTTGGTATTTCAAAGTTGTATTGCCAAGCCAGTGGTGCACCCTTACATGCTGACCATCAACTACTTGTGCCGTGGGTTCTTTCCTTTCCTTTCCTTTTTCTTTCTTCTGGCTTTTTGAGACAGTCTCACTATGTAGCCCTGGCTGGCCTGGAACTCACTGTGTAAACCAGGCTGTCCTTGAACTTTGCCTCCCAAGTGTTGGGACTGATCAGAGGCCTGAGAGAGCCAGCACACCTGGCTGTACCGAGGTTCTGGAGATTCAGTCCTCCATCTTCTCCTTCCTCACATCCCTTTAAGTTCTGTATCTGCAACATTCGGGAAAAGGTTCTTGGAATTTGCTAAGGATTGTGATGCTCACAACTCAGCTAGTGAGGCACATTGGGCTGGTGCCTGGTTTTACGTTTCCTGCTTTCTTGCTCATGCAGATTCTGAGGCGTTTCTGCTGCCTTGGAAGACATAGGAAGCAGTGATGCTCCCTGGCTTGGGTTTTTGTTTTTTTTTTTTTCTCCTTACAAATTCATACATGGTACAGTGCTCGAAGGCAAATTACCACTGTCTCTTCTCTGATACATATAAGAAGGAATGGTTGTGCCTTTTACTCTGCAAGTGAAACCTAGAGGGAGGCTTCCAGGAGTCAGTGATCATATCTGGAAAGGGTAAGTCATGCCTTGGCCTAGAATACCTTGACAAGAAGAGAAGCAGAAGGCATCCCCAGCGCAGCCTTGGCACTGCGGCTCCTTACTTCCACGTGTCCTGCATTGCCCTGTATTTATCAGTTTCTGATGAACAGCTTTTAAGTACTGGGGAAGTTCATCTTGCCGTCCTCCCCTTCTGGTTCTCTGCACCCACCTGTCCCATTTCACCTCCTCTGTTCTGTGACTTTATGAGAAGGGGGAGGGACTCTCAGATTTTATGTTTGTTTGTTTTCTCCTTAGCAGTAGGACTTGATATTTTGAATTTTGGAAGAACTAAAAGATAAATAAACTGGGTTTTTTTTTGTTGTTTTGTTTTTGTAAATTCGCCTTTTATGACACTTCTTTGCAGTTCCTAAAATTAAGTCTCACCTACTAAATAAAATGTTAAGGTGGTAGAAAAAAATACCTTTATCAGTTTGTATCTCAAAAGTTCATTGATTCTAAGCCTCATCATTAGGTGGAAAAATAGATACTAGGAACTGGAGAGATGGCTCAGCGGTTAAGAGCACTTACTTGCAGAGGCCCCAGGTTCAGATCCTAGCACCCACATGGTGGTTAACAAGTGTCCCTAACTCCAGTTTCAAAGGCTCTGATGCCCTCCTCACCTCTGCAGGCATTTACTGCGTGCACATGATGCACTTACATGCATGCAGGCAAAACACTCATACAGATAAAAATAAATCCAAAAATTTTTTAAAAGAAAAATGGATACTTAGGTAGCACAGGAAACCAGATTTATGGCATAGCATGTTACTTTATAAGAGACTTTTACTGTGATTCCCTGAGAGGTTTTAGAATGTAGTAGTGCTTGTTCCTTTCATGAAAACAGATCTTCAGTCATCTCCTTGTAAATGCCTTGGAGGGCAGCTGCTGCCTGCAGGGAAACCTTCAGCCTTCCTATTGGGGTAGCCTGATCTTCGGGGCTCACAACTGTGGGAAAGGAATAAAACATACTTACCTCTTGCTCACATCTGTACACAATGAGAGATGGGGGGGTTGTGGATTTGTTTTTTTCTTTTTAAGACCAACTGGGGCTGGAGAGATGTCATAGAAGTTAAGAGCACTGGCTGCTCTTGCAGAGGACCTGAGTTTGGTTCCCAGCACCCACATGAAGGTTGACAGGCATAACACCAGCTCCAAGGGATCAGACACTCTACAAGCACCTGTACACAGATACATACACAAAAGACCTCTCCCCCCAAAAAATCTTGCAAAAACCTTGATGGAGTGCATAATGATGAAATACACTTTTTGATGTGTAAAAAAGTCAAAAGCAAGTTGGGGTGGTGGCACATGCTTTTAATCCTAGCACTTGGGAGGTAAAGGCAGGCGGATCTCTCTGACTTCAAGGCCAGCCTGGTCTCTATGTGAGTTCCAGGCCATCTGGGACTACAGGGAGACCCTGTCTCAAAAAGACCAAAAAAAAAATATTTCTTTAAAACTCTGGATGATTAGTGGTGGGGCCTCTGAGTGCTTTCATAAGGGCTCAGTGATCGAGTCATTTACTACTCATGAGGACTCAATGAATAAATAAGAACATAAAATTGTTATGTGGTCTCTATTGTTAGGAATCATGGCCTCATTGCTGAAAACTTCATTATATTTCTAACTCATTGGTATTTGCTGGCTGACAAGGCCACACCTCTCTGATGCTGACCCAGCTGTAATGCATTTAGTATGCACAACCCCCTTTTAAAAAACATTGTATAAATTTTCATTTTATATGTATGAGTGTATTGCCTGCATGTTTGTAAGTGCACCCGTGTTGTACAATGCCACAGAGGTCAGAAGAGGGCGTCAGATTCCCTTGGAACTGGATGGTTCGTAGCCACCATGTGGGTGCTGGGAATCGAACCTGGGTCCTCTACAAGAGCAGTCAGTGTTTTTCAACCACTGACTCTCCAGCCCACAACAACCCCCTTTCTATGATACTGAGCAGCCAGGAGCCTAGAGTGCAAACCTCCTTGGAAAATCCCTGATGCGTGTAAGTGTGCACCTGTGCAGAGAATTGGCTTAATGGTGATCTCAGTACTGTCTTCATTTCTCTTGGGCTCTCAGGAGCCAACCTGGACCCCGATGTCAGTCTAAAGTCCAAGAACCTTAGATGCTGTGAAGTTCCAACTTCACAGTGGTCTCAGTGTGGCCCGTGTTACTGTCTGAGGCCATAGGGCATCCCTGGCTGGCCTTGAAATCAAATTATAGATGAGTCTGATCTTGAAGTCCTGATCCTACTTCCTTGAACTTCCCAGTACAGTGATTATACCTTGCCTCACCTTGCCTGGCATTAATTTTAATTAATTAATTAATTTCATTTTTAAAAAAATTTTAATAACCACAGGATTAGAAGAAGCATTTCATTACAGCTTTAACATATTCAGTAACACACTCTAGAGCAAGAGTACATCTCTTTCACAAGTGGGTGTAAGTTTCTAGGTTCACAGCTGAATTAATACAGTTATACAATATTGAACTCAGTATAAGCCCTGTAAGCCCTAAGAATTGAATGAGTTTTTAACCTTTAAAAAAGATCTCCATTTCATTTTAGAATATCTTGTTCCTTGCATAAAGACTCATTTTTTTTGCTACTAACACTGAGATGTTGGCACATCCGTCTCTAATCTGTTTGTATCTAATTATGACTAGTCATAATCAGTTGTACTCAGATCCTTGGCACCTGTGTATTTCTATAAAGTCATTGGGTATATTTCAATGGTAATGTTTATCACCTCTACTAATTAGCATGACATAAATTTTTATGCTTTGTCCTCAAATATAGTTCATTTTTTAAATTTGTTGATTTTTTTTGTTTGTGTGTATATCACACAGAACATCCCAAACCATCTTATTCAACTGTACACCCACTTCCCACATGGCACCCTCCCATAGCCTCCCTCCCCCTACTAGAGCCCTTATACTCTGTAATCCCTGCTACTGTCTGCTGCGTTGTCAGCACCCCCAGCCGTGCTCCACTCTTGTCCATCTGGTGAATCTAGTCAGCCTATCTAGAGGTCTTTGTTTTAGGAAGGTCAGCTGTTCCTCATCTAGCACCAATCAGTTATCAATATTCCATTAGATAAGATTGGGGTCTTGTGGGGAGCCGCCTGCCGTCCCTGCAGACGCCATTACAAGATGGCGCTCACATCTGGTTCATGCTGAGCAGTAAATAAGTCAGTACGCATGCCCGAAGTAATTTTCCACCTTCTAGTCTCTGCCTACCTCGTGGCGTGATATGGGCTGATGAGTTTGCGACCAATCAAGAGTAG
>NW_008347218.1:50463-56618 GCF_000622305.1 Nannospalax galili
CTATTTTGGTTTTTCATGTTATTATTTTTTCTCTGTGATTTTGACATGTGAATTTCTTTTGTAGTTTCTGACTCTTGTGTGATACTCGAGCCTTCAAGTTTAGTTCTGCTTCTTTTTGTGAATTTTATGTGTCTTTGTGGTTTACTTCTTGGGCATGAAAAGCTGGTTCCTGTAAGCTTCCAGTTCTCTCTTTTGATTTTATATTGGAGTGGCCAGATTGTTTTTGTCTTCAGGAGTTCCCACAGAGGCCCAAGTCAGATGAGGATCAGATGCTCTCAGGCTTTCTCCTAAGGTCTGGATCCCTCCAGGAAATATTTTGGCCTCAGGAATTTGGGGGATGGACTGGAGTGGGAGCTGGGCCCAGGAAAGATGCTGGTCTCGGGCAGCTGGTGGCCATGCCACCCAGAGATGCAAAGGGAGATGGGGGCAGGAACAGGCCCCAAGGGCTCCTGGGGACTGCACTTGAGGACCTGGGTTGGTCTGGATGCAAAGGATCAGGAAGAGGAAAGGTCAGCCTCGGTGTCCAGGAAAGAGGCTGGCCAGTCGTGCAGGCCCAGGGAAGCAGAGGGAGGTGAGGCTGGGGCCAGGCCCAGAGTGGTCCTGGGGACCTGAGAAGGAACTGGGTTGGTCTGGATGCAAAGGATCAGGCAGCAGTGGTGATTCCCCAGGTGTCTGGGATGCCAAGACAAGGAATGGGACAGGATCCAGGCTAGGAGGAGAGACAGGTGGGGGAGATGGGAGGGTGAATGAGGCTGAGGGAGTCAAGGCATGGAGGGCTTGATCAATTTACCCTGGAGAGAGGCCTGTGGATCATGCAGGCCCAGGGAAGAAGAGGGAGGTGAGAATTAATTTCATTTTTAAAGATAGGGCTTGATCTGAACTCACTATGTAGACCACATTGGCCTGGTACTCACATAGATTTGCTTGCCTTGGCCCACAGACAGCTGGAATTACCAGTGTGCACCACCATGCCCAGCATATTTTAATTTTTAAAAAGTTCACCTAATTTATTGAAAATAGCCCTAGAATTCAAAAGAAAAATATTTAAAATTTATTTTATTTATTTTTATGTGTATGAGGGTATTGTCTGCATGTGTGTAAGTGCCCATGCAGGTCAGAAGAAGGCTTCAGATCCCCTGGAACTGGAGTTATAGAAGGTTGGTAGCTGCCATGTGGGTGCTGGGACCTGAACCCGGGTCCTCTGCAAGAGCAGACAGTGCTCTTAAGCATTGAGCCATCTCTCCAGCCCAAAAGAAAAATATTTAAAATATTTCCTTTTCCTTCTTTTCAAATCTTCATTCTGAACTGCATGCATTATCATATCCATTTAAGTGGTTACATCTTTTCTCATTGGAAACTTACAGAACTATTGAAAAGTGTGCATTCTTTATTTAAACCAATGCATCTGAATCCTCACTATGTGTTGGAATAAACTGTTTTTAAACACTTAATAGTCTAGGCTTCAAGATTACCCCACCTCATTTCCTAGCTCCCATTGTGTGACCAGCAAGCAGCAATAAATATGATCACCCCTAGATTGCCACATAAAGTTTCATACAGATATTAACAATGGCAGCTCTGTCACTGGCATTTATAATTGTTTCTCATTTTCCATGTAAATATCTGATTTTATATAGGTCTGTGGTTTTGACATGTGTTAGCTGTCCCAAGGACAGCTGGATAACATGTATTTTTTTCAACTGAACAACTAGATTGTAATGATCCACAGAGGAGACATTACTCTGTGACCAGCTGATCTCTTAGAAAATATGTCTAGCTTTAGTGGTTTTATTTCCCAATCCCCATTAATGAACTCTAGATCTACATTCTCTGAAGTTTTAGACATCTAGTATCCAAGATTTTAGATTTCCTCAAGGACCTTTGACTTTCTTGGTTTACCCATTTATTCCCCTCAACCAGAATAGAGGCTCCATGAGGGCAAGCGCTTTGCACTGTCACTGACGTGTCCCCTCTGCCTACTGTGTGTCTGGGATGTGATGGTACTTCTTGGATGGTTGTTGAAGGAATGGTGTTCTTTCCATGTGGTCTCAACATCTTTTAGGCTAATGCCATCCTTTCTGTTTTCATTACCCCACTATGTTCATCGCTTCAAAACCCAAACTTGGGGTGGAATCCGCAAAGTCTCGTGCCCGCCAAATGTTTTCTACTTCTGTCAGGCCTGTTTCACTGCCAGATCCATCTTACTTGCGGTGCAGATCTCATTATGTCACTCCTTCACTAGCGGTTCCACATTGCTTAAATACAGAATCCTCAGTCTGCCATTCAAAGCCGCCGCAGTGTGACCTCAACCTGTCATTTGGATTTACTCCCCGTTATTCCTTCGCAGACTCCTTACACTACAACAGTTTGGCCTACTCATTCTTTGAATGCTCCTTGAGTTTTCTCACCACTATGTTTTCCCCACATAGTTGTCTTCTTCAAGATGCCCCTTCCTAGCTTATTCTTTGCGGCATTTCATTTCATATAGATAAACAGTATTCATATCCTTTGTGTTGTTTTTTAATATTTTTGTTCTTTGGCAGTTCATACATGTACATACTGAGTGTTGGTCTTACAGGCCTGGGCCACCATTCCTATCTTTTAAGTTTATTTTTTATTAGCATAGCTTCAGTGCACAAAATAATGGTTCATTGTGACTGTGTTGTGCACGTTGATGCACACTAAGTTGGATGTTTCCATTCTGTTTATACATTCTTTTCTTTGTTTCTTATTGATTTACTGTGACTGTGTTGTGCACGTTGATGCACACTAAGAAGCTGGATGTTTCCATTCTGTTTATACATTCTTTTCTTTGTTTCTTATTGATTTTGGTTGTACAGTCCATGTTCCTCCTCAACTTGATCCTTCTCAACCTTCAACCGTGTATATAAGTCCCCACTTTTCCTACCTATGTTGGGACACCGATTCAGAGCTCTATGAACCTGTGACTTGCCACTCTAAGATCCCCCAAAATTACCTTCCCTCTTGTAGTTTCTGGGTTTGGTTAACTTGCAGTTAGCCATCCAGGATCACAAACAATGAGCACATGCTCCATTTCTGTTGCGCTCTTCCTCCAGTGCCATCAGCTATGAAACGAGAAAGTATGACATCAGACCTTGGAAAAGTGGCAGATCCACACTTAGAAAAGCATTTGATGAAAATACAATCACTTAAAAATTATTTCAGTGCGTTTCATCAGCAAATGTTGTTGAATCTGTTATAACAGTAAATGACATCTATTAGAAATGTCAAATCCATTAACACATTGCCAGCAAGTTCTCGTACAAAATATAGGCTTGGTTAAATAAAACAGCAAATTTTGTACATGATTAGAAATTTGCAAGAGATTAAATACGGTATTGATATTACAATGAGCTCATGACTTTCAGTAATTGACAGAAACATAAGGTATCTAAAAAGATTTTTGTGTTCTTAATAGGTTAAAATATCAGTTATTAAATTACTTAGAATAATGAAGGCTCCTTGAACATTTTTTAGGCAGAATCTTTTTTTTCTTTCTCTTTCTTTCTTTTTCTTTTCTTTTGAGATAGGGTCTCCCTGTAGCCCCAGCTGGCCTGAAACTCACCATGTAGACCAGGATGGCCTTGAACTCACAGAGTTCTGCCCCTCTGCCTCCCAAGTGCTGGGATTAAAGGTGCACCACCATATCCAGTTGCAGAACCACTTCCTTGAGACAGCTTCTTACTATGTACTGTGGCTGGTCTGGAACTTACTATGCAGGCCATGCTGGCCTCAAATTCTGAGATCACCTTGTCTCTGCCTCTGGAGTGCTGATATTAAAGCTGTACATCACCATGCCTGACTCTTGATCCAAAACTGTGTTAGATAAGGACCACTTCTGTGAATTGAGATACTGAAAGGCCAGCAAACTCTCTGATATGTAAAAATCCACAAGCTTCCTGGGCCAAATTTCCTATGGAGGGATTAACTCATTAGAAAGCTGTTTATTCAAGTGGAATTACTCTATATTTTAGTGTGTGACTTTATATTAGATATAGCTAAGAAACAATTTCAATCTGAGAATCATGAACAAAGATGTTTGCAATCAAATCATACTTAGGGAAAGGGGTCATTTAATAAGGATGCCATTTAAAAGGGTCCTCTGGATGCGTATGATTTTTTAATTTTTAATTTATTTATTTTATGTGTATGCATAAATTGCCTGCATGTATGTAAGTGCACCCATGTCATACAATGCCTGCAGGAGTCAGAAGAGGGCATCAGATACCTGGGGACTGAAATTACAGATCGTTGTTAGCTGCCATGTGGATGGTGGGAACTGAACTCAGGGTCCTCTGTAAGAGCAGCCAGTGCTCTTATCCACTGAGATGTCTCTTCAGCCCCCAATGAGCATAATCATGATGCCCGCAGACACAGCAGCCATCTTGCTGCCTTGAGGGAACAACATAGAAAATGATGTAAGAAAAAGAATCAGTTTGATATCTGAGGACACTGTGAATCAATTTCCTCTGATCTGTAGAGTCTACCTCTGAACTTTTCCCACAAAAATCAATACACTTCTGTTGCTTAAGACGATCATAAATTCTTCTGCTACTTGCAATCAAATTTAACCCAACTATAGAAATCGCTGTTTCGTATAATCATTTAGAGCTTCCAGCTTCCGTTTTTGCCAGAGTGGTTTTCATTTTCTTAAAGGCTCTTGACTTTCAAAATTAAAAAGCAAGGAAACAATCTTTTTCCTCCTACATTTTGCTGAGTCGGAAAATGATGCCATATATTTTGTAAACATGGAGTAAGGACTATATGAGATAGAGGAATTTTAGAATAAAAATTCATGATAAATATAAAAACAGATTTCTGACCATAGTTACAGAAGACGAAGATCTACCTAAAGTATGCTAAGACACAGACACAATTTACTTGATGGGTGAAAGAACCTGTCTACTGTATCTAAGGCTAGGAAGTACAGCTGCACCTCCCTTCAGACTCTGAGCTGCCTCCCACGCTCTCCTCTGCTCACATCTTACAGGCTGCTTCCTGTTACTGGTCTTTACTGCTTATCTGAGCACACAGCAGAAAAGTCTTTTCGGCCATATCAGGTCAGATATGAATTTAAACCAAGTAACATTTCTCACTTTTATTCTTCAAGTTCTCTGGAAGAAAAAGCTGATTAGCTCAAGTATTTTTTTTTTCATGTGCATCAATCTTTAGTCAAGTTCTGATTATGACAATAGAGTTAATGACAACGTCCTTAGGGCTAAGGGAGCGTTTTGAGAAGGGACCATCTCTTTTGAGATCACAGTATGCATGTGAAGAACCGGGGTTGTTGTAGAAGATGCAGCGGACATCTCTCTTGGCCTTCTGAAGCTTTAATAGGTGGAATAGTAAACTATATCAATGATTCGTTCATTCTGTAAATATTAATGTCAATTGTTTTCCTTCCCATATGTTCATTCTTAAGGGTTGTCAATCCATTAAGATGCAAGACCAATAATCATCACCACAGCTGACATTTATTGGCTATGTGTACTCTGTGATACACATTCTTAACATCTTTTCTTAATGCCAATCCTATTATAACTCTACAGGTAGCTGTTACCAGTTTTATTGAAAAACTGTGAACTTTAGAGATATTAGGTGAAACCCTCACCATTTCCTTTGGATTATTGCACTAACTTCATGTTTTCTTGCTTCTGATCTTGCCCTCTTCAATTCAGAAGTCATAACGGTATTTAAATTTTTTAGTATATATTCATTGTACAAAATGATTCTCTGAACAAAATTTGTTCAAGTAAATCATGTACTTTGACCATATTTACTACCTATAATACTTTCATGTCCTGCCTCGCCTCCCCTGCTTGTCCTGTTCACTTTCTGTGGGTACTGAATTCCAGATATTAGAGGAAACATGGTATCTTTTTGTCAGTTTCCATTCCCTTCTCATAATGATATTTCTATTATTATTTCAATACTATTATTTTGAGACAGGGTCTTTCCATAGCCCCAGCTGGCCTGTAACTCACTATGTAGACCAGGCTGGCCTTGAACTCACAGAGATCTGCCTGCCTCTGCCTCCCAAGTGCTGGGACTAAAGACGTGCGCCACCATGCCCAGCTCGAAATTTCTAAAATACAAATCTGGTCATGTTTCATTCCTGCTTAAAACCTGTTTCC
>NW_008347218.1:57433-100189 GCF_000622305.1 Nannospalax galili
AGGTACTTTGTGGGGTGCTTTATTTACATATGGAAGTGGGCTCCTGCCAGGCTGCCAGACTGCCTGAGAATCACACAGGAAAACCTGGCATTTCCAGAGCCAGAGGCCATGTTTCTGTGACAGCTACTTCAAAAGACGAGTCAGGAAGATGCCAGGAAAGCACCCTGTTGACAAAAGGAGTCTCTGCATTTGAAGCCGAGCCCATGGGCTATCCGGTCATGAAGAGACTGCTACTTTACACAACACGGGTCCCCAACAATATCTGGTTTGATGTGGAATACTCTAAGACCAGTGGAGTGTTTGGCATGCAGTAGTTGTATAATAAGTATCTGTGAAATCAGTTGATCTCACATGGAAGTGTAGAAGCATTTGCAATGTGACCCAGTTAGAAATATTTAGTATGTTTTGTTTAGTGATTAATTATACTGACAGTTGCTTTCCTTACAGCTATTTTTGCCTATATTTTATAACAATTAAGTTGTAAAAAATAATTTAGTTGAAAAACATTCCACAAAATAACACATGATGGAAAACAAGCTAAATGTGTCAAACTTAGTGTTTAAAAAAAAAAAAGGAAATCTGGATGAAAAAAATAAGGATGTAGTACTGGGAGAGAATAGCCAGGAGTTGAAGGCCTTTTCAGAGCTAAGTGGAATTTGCTTTGTTGGTAATATTTAATCCATACAATAATTATTTGAGGTTATTATGTCTGTAAAAGAAGGCATGAAATTAAGAATCAGGTTAGAGAAAAGTAACCTAAGTTGAATCTTTGATATGTTACATGACCTACAAATAAGAGGCAAATGAAATAAATAAAAATTCTCCCTAGAAAGTCTTCAAGGTAAACCAGTACTGTACCACAAGTGATCCTTTTACTGATGTTGACTTCTGGGTAAGCTTTTGAGTTATTTATCTCACTGATTTCTTTCACTGTGTCTTCTGCCTTGAATATAGGGTTCAATATCCCCCTTTCCTCGCCCCCCCCAACGTATATATACTTACTTCCACCATGGTAAGTTCCATTCCCTCCCTCTCTGTTTTTGTTCCATTCCCCTTGCAGGTAATTGAGTGTATGTGTGTATTGCCTGCATGTAGGTCAGTGCACCTGTGTCATTCAATGCCTGAGGTGGTCAGAAGAGGCTGTCGGATCCCCTGGGACTGGAGTTACAGACAGTTGTTAGCTGCCATCTGGGTGCTGGGATTCGAACCCGGGTCTTGTGCAAGAATACCAGTGCTCTTAACCGCTGAGCCATCTCTCCAGCCCCAAAAACTTGCTTCTCTTGTCCTAATTTCTGAGTTAGCTGAAGGTTTGTGAACCTAGTAAAGCATCTTGATCTTCCTTCCGAGAGCTGTCAGCAATGCAAGTTCAGAAGTAGTGACTAGCTTAGTGCAGAATATCCCTGTAGATCACACAGGGAAATGTAAAGCTCTTAACAGTGGCAGTGTTTGAATGTCACCTACAGCACTATGCAGAAATAAAAACTGATCTTTCAACTTCCACCAGGTCCAGTATCTGTTGGGTCTTGTAAACTTAATCTCAGGTCTGTTATTAAAAAGAGGTTTGTAGGTGTAGCTTGTAGGCAGGGTGCTTATCTAGCAACCACAAGTCCGGGTTCATCCCCAGCACAAAACACAGCAAACTGCGGGAACCAGAAAGCCCAGGAAAGTCCCGGTGCTCTCTGGGACTTCCGTTAGGACGGTGAGATCCGTGCGTGACTGGACCTGAAACACCTGCGAAAACGCTCGCACTGGTGACAGCAGCGACCCGAACCCAGAAATCTTGGACAGGCGGGTCTCCAGGGCAAGGATGCCGCCACCTGTCGTGTGACGGAGGGGGGCGGCCCAGCCAGGCCGTGGGGCTCTGGGGCGTCTGCTGCTCTTCCCGGCTTGTTTACTGCTCAGGTTTGCTCTGCAGGTGGATTTAGATCTGCTGCTCCCCACGCAGGGTGAGACGTAAAGACACTCAGGACGCTTCATTTCTGCATGAAATGCCCTACATTATTGTGTATGGGTCTTAATTTTTATCAAAGTCTACCAACTACTATAAAAAATGACAAAGAATATATATATATTGGTCTTTTTGAGACAGGGTCTCCCTGTAGCCCCAGCTGGCCTGGAACTATGTAGACCAGTCTGGCCTTGAACTCACAGAGATCGGCCTGCCTCTGCCTCCGGAGTGCTGGGAAAGGCCAGCACCACCACGCCCCGGCAAGAATCGTTTTAATAAATAAAATGAGACAGGTTTTCCCTTAACGTCTGCTCTTTTCTGCCCTCCGCAGGTAGAAGGAAAGAATAGGAGAGAGAACCTATAAAACACCACGGGTTGCTAGTTAAGAGAAACAGGAACTGGTGATGTTTGAGAAGCTGAACAGTAGAATGTAGTCATGGGAAGGGGTTCCCGATTTATTAACAGCCCCCTCACTGTGGAAATGCTTCTGGGAACAATACACCCCGTTTTTCAGTAGATCTCCCTGTCTCCTGCCCTTACACAGATAAACACCAAAGTCTTCACTTCTCCCGGGTCAGGGTTTGGATCTCTATTGCAAGTCCGTTTCAGATGTTTGATATTGGGTTCTGGACACGGAATACAGATCAACGCTGTGACGAAAAGGTGCAGGTATTAAGCACTTGTGTGTGCTATGTGGACGAATGTCACAAATAGTGGATCCTCTGTAATGCAGCAGCCAGACATAATGTGAGATTTTTCTTTTTCTTTTTTCTGAAACTGTAGGGGTAGCTGCAAGATAACCAGCCATCAGGTGGCTTCGGGTTGCGAACAAAGGACCACTGGTTCTGCATGGCTTATTTTCTCCAGGCACCTACTTTGTGTGGACGTGGACGGCAATACCATCAGTGACATCATCTTCAAAAATAGACCTGAATATACCAACCTGTGGTGCCACCTGAGCCCAAACCAACGACCTGGGCAATGCAGTCAGAGTAACTATTATTCTGCGTCCAAACCCTCCAAGCCTGACAAAAAATAAATGCTAATCCTAAGCACGTTGGAGGCATAGATTTCATGGGAAAGAAAATGACGCCGTTTGCCTTTGTTTACATTTCATTATGCGGTAAAGAAAGCGAGTCACAGAATTTAATATCATTGTGCACATCAGAATACGTTGTAGGTTCGGATTAGTGAAACCTAAGCTTATAACTAAGTTACATAACTTGCTAATATTACACTCTGGGACAAAACTCTTCTTATCCAAGACATTTTCTAGAGAATTGATCTCCAAACCAGTGTTCACATTATCAGCATTTTTCTGCAACTGTGGACCGAATCAGAATGATTTGCAGAGTTCCTGATAGAAGAGGCAGCACTGCTTTACTGATCCGGCAAAAAATTCTTTGAAAAATTTATAGCTTTTAGTTCCATCTCCGCCTGCTTTGAGACTTAGTTGATTTTGTTCTATTTACCTTCATAATGCAAATAATACGGACTGAAATCCAGCTCACTTAAAAATTTTCAACATCTGGAAGCTTCAGCTTTCTAAGGTGAAAAGTGCTTGTTCGAAAGCGTTACAGGCGGCAGCAGAGCCGAGGATGGTGTGCACACGTGCGATCCTTCGGAGGCGGCAGAGGATCAGGAGTTCCAGGTCACCCTAGCTACGCAGTCGGACCACAGCTTCAGATATATGAAACTTGATAAAGTAAAGGGTATCCAGGAAGGAATGCAGGAAGACCTTGCTCTCTAAATACCCTCGACACCTGTTGGTTGACTCTGCCCAGGAGCTTCCCTGGGTGCAAACCACATTCTGGACTCCCAGGTGCCAGGCCCAGGGCTAGGGTGAGGAGGCAAGGACTGGGGAGGGAGTCTCACCACGTGCGGGGCCGTGACAAGCTCGTAGCGATTGCCCCCCCGGGGGCGGGGCCTGCCGGTGAGTGTTCCCTGGGGACCGACCTCTGTTTCACCCGCCGTCTGGGGCTGGTGCTGGGCGGCCGGCTCTCCTGCCTGCTCTTCCTGCGTGCCCAGTCGCCTCTTCCATGGGCTGCTAATTGGGAAATAATTGGTAAACTGAAATATTGCGGCGACCTCGCCTCTCTCCTTTTCCCAAATTCTCTTTGTTCCCTACTTTTCTTAGGGCCTTTTGTGGAGGTTTTGAGATTTATTTATATCCGAAGAATCCCTTATTCGGGTTGTTGCCTTCTGGCTCTGTCAATTCCAAACTCTCAATCATTTTAGTCTTTCCATTCTGTATCTTTTCGTGTATTTCACACCACATTTCCTGATGACAAATCACTTATTTCATTGCACCCTTCCAAACTATCACTTTGTGTTTATAAACTTTAAAAGCTATTTTCAAAGGCTTTTCCTTCCTCCCACACATTAAAGAGCTGGCAATCATTAGATGGTGAGAATGTATAAATTCCTTTTTCTCACACATCCTTATCTCTGTTCTGTCATCAAAGTTACTTTTTAGAAATGGCATTCTGTTTGAAAGTTACTTTGCTGCTTCTTCCTTTCATTCATTTAGAACTTTGCTGAGAATTGAACATTCCTGAGAATCATCTGTACTTTCCAGTGCATTTCTACTGTTTTATACCAAAGAAGCTAGAGGGGAAATTATTTTGACTTCAAGAGACGGATTTTTAGGTCACAAGATGTATTGTTGAAATAAAAATAAAACATTGAGATGGTAATGCTGAGTGGGAAGTGCGGGATTATTTCTGGGAATATTAGGTACTTGTGACATCACAAGTGCCAACTCTTACTATGTGGGAGGTTTGGGCTCATGCTCAAAATGCTATTGGTAGAGAAGCCTATGGTAGTGGTCCAGGTAGCTGTGACTCCACTTGCCAGCCCCTCATCAGAAGTGTAGACATACTTGCCTGCTGTTCCAGTAGCACAATTACCGTTTAAAAAAGGACCCCTGTGGCCCAGTGTGTGGCCCTCACCTTTAATATCAGCACTCAGGAGGCAGAAGCAGGTAGGTCTCTGTGAGATGGAGGCCACCCATCTCATTTGGTCTACACAG
This sequence comes from Nannospalax galili, assembly GCF_000622305.1. Classification (NCBI taxonomy): domain Eukaryota; kingdom Metazoa; phylum Chordata; class Mammalia; order Rodentia; family Spalacidae; genus Nannospalax; species Nannospalax galili. The sequence continues at coordinate 62,413 of NW_008347218.1, forward strand.
CCCATCTGGTAGATCACCCATCTGGTCTACACAGCAACTTCTAGGCCAGCTGGGGGTATAGGGAGACCCTGTCTCAAAAAAAAAAAAAAAAACCACAAAAACCAAAAATAGATAAAAATGTCTCCTGGGCTAGAGGGATGGCTCAGCAGTTGAGAGCTCATACTGCTCTTGGGGAGGATCTGTTTGGTTCTCGACGCCCACGTAGGAGGCTCACAACCTCCTGTAACGCAGCCTCATCCAATGCCCTCTTCTGGCCCCCATGAGCACTTGCACTCATGTGCCCACACCCACGCAGAGACACACATATGCACATAATTAAAGATAAAATCTTTAAAAACCCTCATTTTCGGGGATGGAGAGATGGTTCAGCAGTTAAGAACACTGGTTGTTCTTGCAGAAGATCGAGGTGCGCTTACCTACATGCAGGCAATACACACATACACATAAAATTAAAAAAAAAAAAACCCAGGGGGAAAAAAAAACCCTCATTTTCCAGGTTAATTCAAGTATAGGTACAGAGGTATATTTAGAAAAGCAATTAGGTAGCACAGAGCCTGGAAGATACAGGTGAATGTAAGCTGAGTCCGTGTCATGAACAAAGCCTGCAAAGTGCTTTAGAAGTTAAGATGTGAAATGAACTGTACTTCTACCTTTAATTTTAGTTTTGTACATCATTTGATAAACACCTATGTAGTACTTACCATGAACCCAGCACTGTTTGAAGCACTCTGCAGTTATTGACTTGTTGATCATTGGGATCGCTCCTGAGTCAGGCTCCTGGAGTCAAGGAGGTTAACATACAGAATCATAAGTTGAATGCTTGAGTGCGGGAGTTAAAGGTGTGCGCAACACCTGGCTATCATTCTTTCTTTTTAAAATGTATGTACTGTATTCATTATAATAACAGACTAGGTTATATATCACTCAGCAAAGAAAAAAACCTTTTAATTTCATGTGTTGCCTAACAATATTATTACTTGGGATGGTGGGGCTAGAGAAATGGCTCGGTAGTTAAGAGCATTTGCTGCTCTTGTAGGGGTCCTGGGCTTGGTTCCCAGCACCCACTGGCAGCTAACAACCATCCATAACTTCAGTTCCAGGGGCTCCGACACCCTCTTCTGGCCTCTGTGGGCACTGCACGCACATGGTGCACCTTCATACATGCAGGCAATGTACTCATACACGTAAACTAAAATAGATGAATTTTTTTTTCTTTTTTTATTGAGTTTTTTGTGTATCTCATACAGCTCAAACAATCTTAATCATCTTTATACCCCCATACCCACTGGCATCCTCCCATATCCCCCACCCCCACTGGAGCCCATACACTCGGTCATCCCTGTTAAAGCCTGTTGGGTTGTCAGTGTCCCCAGCCATTTCCCAGGACAAGTCCATCCACCAAGTCTAGTCAGCCTCTCTAGAGTCCCTTATTTTAGGAAGATAAAATATTTTTTAAAAAGAAAGAACCAAGCCATTAAGTAAAAAAAGCTTATGTTCCTCCTAAGAGCCATTTTAACAATCAACCTTTATATGTAGAACTTATCATAAATGTAATTTTCAAGGCCTAATTTGTTTGTTTAAGGCGTTAACAGTAATAAAAAATAATTGGAGTTTCCTTGAGTTTATCAAAAAAAGTATCAGATTCCTATTTTTACTATAAGTAAATGAATTAGGGGGAAATAATAATGTTTTCAAAAGACATCGGTCACACTGTTACTTATTCAACAGTCCTATCTGGTTTAGTGTGATTTGTTTGAATAAATTTGCAAACTAAGTATTTCTAAGTCTGCCCTCCTTGAGTAGAAATAAATGAAGATGGAACTTGTGATCTTCACTGCTCTTGACCATATTACAGGTTTGGGGGTTGTTTGTTGGTTTGAGATAGGGTCTCACTATGTAGCCCCAGATCAGCTGGAGCTCACTATATAGACCAGGCTGGTATCAAGCTCAGAGATCTACCTGCCTCTGCCTCCGGAGTATGTAACCTTAAGTTTTGAAAGACACGTGGTGATGAAACTTGAAGATTTTCTTTGCCTGTATCTGTTTAGTAATCAGAAGCTATTATCTCATTTCTCTTGCTTTGATTTTAACCTGTTTGTAAACTTCATGGTGACGTTTCACTCATTGAGCTCCGTGTCTCTGCAGAGACTTTGTCCTAATCTGAGTTTACTGTGCTGATTTCTCATAGGTTCAGAGAGGACTGTTGATCTGTGTTTCTTCAAGGGAGCTGATAACTTCTTCGCAAAATGGATGTGCGCTTGATGTCTATTTTCTTACAGTGGACAGAGGTATGAGAATGTCATCACAGCTCATTGTTTTGTTCAGTGGATGTAAACTGGTAACAATGATGAGAATGGGACCATCGATGGACAAACAGACAAGAAGGGCAAAAAAGCACATTTGTTTTGTTTTGTTTGAGGGGCTGGGGGTTGTTGACTCTGCTTTCGACATGTTAAGCAAGTGAGCTATACCCTCAGTTGTTTTAGTGTTTTGTTTTGTTTGTGGTGCTAGGGATTGAACCAGGGCCAAGCACATGTTAGGCAAGTGCTCTACCACTGAACTGTGCCCTGAGCCCTTAAAGAAAAATTTTCATCCAAACCCCGCCCCTCCAAAAAAATTTAATTTAAAAAATGCCATAGTGAGTTCTTTGTAAGCTAATAAAAAATTAAACCTTTTTTTATATTGAAATAGAATCTGGCCACATTGCCCAGCTGGCCTTCAACTCATTCTCTTCCCAAGAAGGTCCTGACCTTGCAATGTTCCTGCTTCAGTCTCCAAAGCAGCTAGAATTATAGGCCCAGCTCAAGAAGCATGATCATAAATTGGCCTATATAAATGTTCCATTCCCTCACTCTGTCCAGTGTTATTGTCTGTAGCTATTTGCCTGTTGTAAAATTTAAAGTTAGGGGCTAGAGAGATGACTCAGCAGTTAAGTGCACTGACTGATGTTGCAGAGGACCCAGATTTAGTTCCTAGCACCCACCCACATGCTGGCTAACAGCTGTCCATAACTCCAGTTCCAGGGGATCAGACACTGTCTTCTGACCTCCACAGGCATTGCACACTCATGGTGCACTTATGTACATGCAGGCAAAACACACGTACACATAAAATAAAAATAATTTTTAAAAAAACTTTAAAGACTGCAGATATGGTGAAATTTTTAAAAAAGTAACTTCAAATGGTTTACAGACTGATTGAGAAGGGTAGACATGATACACACATAGACAGATGTACAGAGTTCGGCCATGGATACAGAAATTTGTCGGAAGTAGGATGGCCAAATAGGGAAAACAAGCTGCCTTTCTTTCTCACCCAACCACCCCCGCCTTTCTGTAGTGTATATTCATTGCACAAAGTGGTGGGTTTCCTACAAGTATAATGTGATGAGGCCATAGTCTCCTCCCATAGCTTTGACTCTTCCTCCCAGCCTCCTACTGGTCCCTTCCCTCTTTCCATCAGATAAGATCTCACAGGGGCAGTAGTCAGTGCATGACAATATATGTAAAACTTGTGGGTCCAATCAAATCTGGACAGTTCCTGCTGACATTATTGATATGGGAGAATTTTCGTGAGTCATTTATACAGGCTTTTTGTAGGAAATATGTGCAAGAAATATAATTCTGGCTCTTGAACCAAACTTAGTCTCATCACAGTCATAGCTCCTCTAAGGACATCGAGAAAGAATAAATGTTCAGGCATCTCAGAATAATTTACTCACCTGCAGCTTTTAGAATCCTGTACAGTTTGCAGCTCCACTTATTCTTATGATAATTTCATAGGTTCCCTATGGGAAATCAAATCACATGCTATCACAAGGCAGTATTTGGTGCTAACAACTATGCCCAGAAAACCAAACTCTGAAATAACGAAAGTGTCCCTAAGGTTGGGGGCAGTTGATAGGTTCCTCATTAGTGAAAGACAGCACCCATTAGTTAGACTGACGAGAAATATAAGCTGGGCACAGTAGCAGGTGTCTAGAGTTCCAGCTACTTGGGAGGCTGAGACAGGAGTCTTCCTTGATCCTAGAATTGTAGTCCAACCTGGTCAACAGAGAGAGCCCTGTCACAAAAGAAGAAAGGAAGTAGGCAAGTGGATAGCTAAAGCTTGCAGAAGTTGATCAGGACAAGATGCAAAGAATGAAAATAAAACTCAGTGGACAGATGGCCCCTTAGAACACCTTCACCAAAAGGTCAAGCTAACAGAGGAAATTTTACATAGATACATCAAGCTTGCTTGACAACTTTGTCAAAGCATGAAAACTACCAAAGTAGGGACATGGTAGGTGCAGGTAGAAAGTTTGTAACTGTAGTAGGTTGAAATCTGAGTCTAGAAGATAATAAGGAGCCTTTGAAGGAACATGACTAGTTAGACCATAAAGTCTCAAATAGCATTGCTAAAATAGAGATGCTAGAATCTTCCTCAGTTCATCTTCGGCTTGATTGTTCTAAGATTGGGGAGCTGTCAGAGCTTGATTCCTGTCTATCACTGGAAATGTTTGATTGATAATCTCTCTTACGACCTAAGTTCCCAACATGCTGTTAATCATTGTCTCATTTTAATACAATGTGTTTCTATTTCTCTTTGTTTTGCATTTTATTCCACACACTGATGTTTGTACCAACTGCACTAGTTGAGTTCATGTGTAGCTGGTAGAGGGAGAAGTGTATCGCAGCTCATTGACTGTGAATCCAAAATTGCCAACTTAGCCTGTCCCCAGCCTGAGGCCTGGATAGCTAGATAGGGACTTCCATTGAGACTGAAAGGCAGTGCTCTGGAGAGTTTCCTGAAGGGCAGTCAGTGGGGCTCCTGGGTACATGGCAAAGCCCTACTCTCAATACAGAAAGTTACAAAAGCACTTAAAAATAGATGTTAGTTAAATGAAAACTGATGAGGCTTGAAGCATAATCATATCAAATCCTTAGTAATATTTAGTATGGACCTTCTTGGAATCGAAACCAACCAAACCAGAAAGTATGCTTTGTTTTTTATGAAATAAGCACACTGTGTAGCTTGGCTGGCCTGGAACTCATAGAGCTCTGCCTGCCTCTGCCTCCTGAGTGCTGGGATTAAAGGTGCTTGCCATGCCTGGCAGTGAAAGCTTGATTTAAGAGCAGGAGTGTGAGGTTTATAGAGTTTCTTTCACATTTGTCCTCCAAGGACTGTTCTTTATAAGCAGAATTCATCTTTACCTTTGTGGAAGGAGAGAACCTCAGTCTAGATATATTACTTCTTTTGTTTATTGCTTTGAACTGGTTCATGTTGAGTTATATAGGCTTTCCACATTTAGGTTTTTATCTACACTTAGATATTTATTGTGGTTTTTGATACCCACTAGCTATAAATAGTATCATAAATTCTATAAAGTATAATCATGTTTTATATGTATATGAAGACAGTAACTCTGTATCTTAATTTGCTTTTTCATTTGTAACAATGAATTTCACATTCATACTTCCCCCATGGATCCTGTTTATAAACTGTTAAGCCAGGGCTGGCAAGATGGCTCAATTTATCTTATTATCTTATTATTTTTATTTTATGTGTATGCATGTATTGCCTGCATGTAGGTAGGTGCACCTGTGTCGTGCGATGCCCTATTTTATGTGTATGCATATATTGCTTGCATGTAGGTAGGTGTACCCATGTCGTGCAATGCCCTAGGAGGTCAGAAGAGGGTGTTGGATCCCCTGGGACTGGAGTTACAGATGGTTGTTAGCTACCATGTGGGTGTTGGATTCAAACCCAGGTCTTCTGCAAGAACAACCAGTGTTCTTAACCGCTGAGCCATCTCTCCAGCCCCTAAATCAGTATTTTTTAAATGTTAAGTCGATGTTAATAGTGCCTTAAATTGTGAAATTACAAAATCAGCTAAGTTTATAATAGATTTAAACCTGAAAGCTTGGTTTACAGCTTAAAACTTTAGGTAACTAAGTTTAAAACAATAAATGCACAACAATTCTTTGTTACAAAGAATTTAGTGTGAGGAGGACTTACGGTATTTTCCAGTGGGTTTGCTTATGAAACAAAGAGCAGGAAACAAAACCTCGTGTGTTCCCGAGAGGCAATGGTATTTGAAGTTCCAGCGTGTGGTTCATTCTTGGAATTTAGACTTTTCTCAGTGAGTTTTATGTAGGTGATCTTAACTGTCAGGTCAGATTTGAACAACACCTGGCTCTTTTTCCTGTATGAAATTCAAAATTTCAATTTGCCTTTTTGTTCATGCTTGTATTGTTTAGTTTGCTTTTTTAAAACCCAGAGACTGGATTAGGAACAAAAGCTAAGAAGCTAGGCTATGGTGGGGCTTTTGTTTTGTTTTGGCTTGGTTTGGAGACAAGGCCTTCCTGTAGTCCCAGCTAGTCTGAACTCATTATGTAGGCCAGGCTGGCCTTGAACTCAGTTCTCTGCCTCCTGAGAGCTGAGATTAAAGGCGAGTGCCACCATGCCTAGCTAACAGAGCTTTAAATACAGAGGTTGCTAACTAAATAAAAGATTGATGGTTCTCTGCATGTTTGTTTTTCACTTCCGAATGTTTTTTCCTCCCCCAACACAGTTAATACATTGCTAAATGTGAAATTAAGTGAAACTGAAAACGGTAAGTACATCTCTATACTGGATCCACCTGGAGACTTCTTATCATCCCTCAAGCCACGCTTGGGGGCCAAGTGACAGGAAGAAACATGCAGTATCACTCTAACTCCGGAACAGAAGAAGGGTTAGCACTGTATTCTCAATTTGTATGTCTTTGTGAAAAAGAACTGGCTGCCAACAGCAAGAGTGCTGAGGCAGGTGTTGTAGAGCAACATGGCACCTATGGCAACAAGCAAGTGTTACAGCTGGATACCCATGGCCCATACACACACCTGAGTTCTGAAAAAGTAGTTTCCACATGGTTTCCTGGTATAAAATGAAGGCGATTTTCTTCCCCTTCATCTTGAATACACAGATCTGAAACATATTTAGGCAGGTAAATCCTGGATCCCATAAATAACTGCAGCTAATCAGATGATGGTGCCTGGTCCCCTGAACTGGGGACCTGTGATGGTTTGAATGAAAATGTCCCCGATAGGCTCCAAGGGTTTGGACATTTTGCCCCCAGATGATGGCGCTGTTTGGGGAGGTTTTAGAAGGTGTGGCTGTCCTGGAGGAAGCACGTCACTGGTGGTGGGCTTAGAGAGTTCTTAAGCCTTGCCAGATCTCCAGGCGGTCTCTTGTTTCCTGTGCCTGCTGGAAGATGTAGCACTTAGCCTCTGCTCCTCCTCTTCAGCCACCTCTGCCACCATGCCTCCCTGCCCTGACGGACTGTAATTCCCCTGGAACTGTAAGCTCAAATAAACTCTTCCTTCTGTAAATTGCTCGAGTCAGTGTTTCTATCACAGCAACAGAAAAGTGACTAAAACAGGACCCATCACCCTTTGTCCTACTTTCTCTGTCTTCCACTTGAAAACTTGAAAAGTGCTATCTGTTCATAGTCATTAAGAAAATCTTAACCATATTTCAAAAATTGTATACATTTAAAATATGAAGAAATTTGTAGTCATAGAAAACATATTTCATATTCTCAAATGTACATGATAGGTAATAAAAATGATTATTTTTATTAAAACTGGGTAAAATCCAATGGAAACCAAGTGTAACTGTAAATTTTATTTCAGTGTTTTGGGTTTCATTTGTTTGGTTGGTTGGTTTTTGTTTTTTTCCAATACTAGGGATCAAAGTCAGAGCCTTATGCATGCTAGGCAAGCAGCAGTGTATGAGGTTTACTGCTCTTTAACAGTATCTATAGAAAGCTGCATGTGGTGGTATAAGCTTGTATCCCAGCTCTTGGGAGGAAGAGGCAGGATGATTAGTTCAAAGCTATCCTTAGCTACATAGCAGGTTCAAGGCCATCCTAGATTATATGAGACCCTGTCTTCAAGCAAACAAATCCCAGTATTTATGATGATATAATAGGCTACTTAAGTTTTGAGAAAGCCATACATAGAGTTCATGGATTTTCTGCTTATGGTGCAATGATATATGCTTTATGTTAATTATCATGTCATTTAAAACTTTTTAAAAAAGAAAAGTTGGGGATTGGGCTGCGTGTAAATGTTTTAGGAAGTTCTTTTTGCATTGAATTAGATTGCTATGAAAGGGAGCAAAAGGTAATCTTGTTACAAGAATAATTAGTTTTCAGTGGGCTTAATGATTTTTAGTCCTAATGTTATCATTTGATGATCTGTAGCCTTTACCAGGTTTTTTGTTTTGTTTTGCTTTGTTTTTGTTTTTGAGACAGAATCTCAGGTAGCCCAGGCTGATCTCAAACTCAAGGATGACCTTGAACTCCCAAGTACTGGTGTGTATCACCAGGCCTGGTGCATTAGTCACTTTTCTGTTGCTGTGATAGAAACACTGACCCAAGCAATTTACAGAAGGAAGAGTTTATTTGAGCTTACGGTTCCAGGGGAATAACAGTCCAGCAGGGCAGGGAGGCATGGTGGCTGGAGGTGGCTGGAGGAGGAGCAGAAGCTCAACTCTCACATCATCACACAGGCACAGGAAGCAAGAGACCAACTGGAGATCCAGCAAGGCTTAAGAATTCTCTAAGCCCACCCCAGTGACGTGCTTCCTCCAGGATAGCCACACCTTCTAAAACCTCCCCAAACAGCGCCATCATCTGGGGACAAAATAATCCAAATACATGGAGCCTATGGGGGATATTTTCATTCAACCCTTCACATCTAGCTCACTGCCAGTTTTTCTATTGGGGAATGCTATATCCTGAACATTTGTGCCCTCCCCAAACTCATCTGTGGAAACCCTAATCCCTAGTGTGGCAGTATTTGGAGAGGAGACATTTGGGAAGGCATAAGGTTATGGATGAAGTGCTCAGTGTGTGGGCTCTCATGATGGGATTAGAGCACTCACAGAGCTCTTCCCACACTGTGAGGACACAGTGAGAAGGTGACCACCTACAAGACAGAACACTCTCTAGAAACCACACTGATAGGCTGATTGTGAACTTCTAGCCTCCAGAGCTGTGAGAAAATCAAATTCTGTTGTTTGAGCCACTGAGTCAATGATATTTTGCTATGACCCTGACCTGGGTGAGACAGTGATGTAAGACAGACAGCTGACATGGTGAACTTTTCACACAAGAGAGGAAATACATAAGAAATTGCTACAATAAATGAGTCCTTTGTAAAAGGCAGTACTGAGTTTTCCAAACTCCTCTGACTTGATGTTAAAGCATGTTTTTTAAGAGTGAAAACTACGTATTTCTGATTATCAAAAAGAGGAAGAAATTAAACACAAATGTCCTCGTGTCTCATAATTTCTTATTTCTATGTTCTAGCACACTCACAAAATCCCATTTTCTGTCTCCCTTTCTTGTTCTGTTTTATTTTAGAACCAAAGAATCAATAGCTGACTTGGTCATGAACTCACTCTCCTTACCTTTTGTTTTATTGATTCACAATACAGTTGTTCAAATGTAATAAACTATTGATAAACTTGGAAACTACTACTTTCTCAAAGTTTCTCCAAGGAAATGTGTATGTATTTCAAAAGATTAGATTGCCATCTTAAATCATCTTGATTTTATGCTTAGGTAAAGTGCTGACTCATAGCCTAAGATGTTGTTGTTTTATACAGCTCAAGGAATTCTCCTTAAAAATTTTGCCTGAGTTGCTTGTAGAGTGCAGCACTTCAAGTACTGGAAGGTTATCAATTAGAAAATAGGGACTGGAGAAATGGCTCAGTGGTTAAGAGCACTGGCTGCTCTTACGGAGGACCTGGGTTCGAGTCCCAGCACCCATGTAGTGATTAACAGCCATCCATAACTCCATTTCCAGGGGATCCGATGCCCTCTTCTGACCTCAACGGGCACTGTACAACATGGGTGCAGTCATATACATACAGACAATATACTCATGCACGTAAAATAAAAAATAATAAATTTTTTAAAGAACATGATGGCATCGAGGGGCAGGGGGTAAGAGAGAGAATGGTTTGGAAAACGACTTCACCTTAGCTTGGTAGCTCTTTTTGCCCCAGGGGCTCAAGAACCCATCAATATGCAATGTATTTTATCTTCATATTATGTATAATGAGGATAACATTCACTATGAGAAAAGACAATCTTACATAATTTTCTCTAAAGCTAATGAAATAATTCCCACCCTCTTTTTTGTTATAGTGAAACTTGTTGAAATTGATCTTGACAAAGGCTTAGCTTCTCTTAGTAGCCAATAAATTGGTTAGTTTACTAAATTGGGTGCAAGTGGGATTTTACTTCACTTACTTTATGCCTCAGTTTTTCTAAGGCTTTAGAATGCTTCAAATAACATGGTTCCTAAATATTTTTATCTTTCAATTTAGGAACCTGAATCCACATATAGAAAATAGAACAGATGTGGTTTTAATGTCTTGAACACATAAATATAAAATAAAATGAGGGGCTGTAGAGATGGCTGGCAGTTAAAAGCAGCTGCTGCTCTTCCAAAAGATTCAAAATCAGTTCCCAGGACCCACGTTAGGTGGCTCACAACCCCGATACTCCAGCTCCAGGGAATCCAGTGCCTTCTTCTGGACTCTGCAGGCACCTGCACTCATGTCCACATACCCCACACACAGACACAAATGTACAGAATTTTTAGAATATTTCTTAAATCAAAATGAAGCACACCTTTACCATCCCCTCATTAGTTGAAACTGTGAAGGGAGGCACGCCATCACAGAGGCTCCCCATAGAGGGCATCAGCCACACCTCATATCCTGTGTAGTCCCTTCCCCAAGCTGCCAAACTTCTAGCATTTTGCATTCCCAGGGTAGAGTTTGCTTCCTAAGTTATAGTTTATATTCTACTTAGTACCTTCACTAATCTTCTAAAGTCAGACCCTTACCTCTAAGCTCAGAGACCCTGCCCCTCAAAAGCCCCTAAGTGTAAGAACTTCCTTTGTTCTATAGGTTGTTGGGTTTCCTATCCCAGCTTCCCCCACTGTGAGTGGCAGCACTACTAACGGATATTGCACCTGTTATCAGTCAGGGTTCTCTAAAGAACCAGAACTGACAAAATGAATACAGGGGTATATTAGATTAGCTCACGGGATAGAGTCAAGTAGTCCAACAATGGCTGTACCACACTGGAGAGACTGACAATCTGGTAGTTGCTCAGTCCCTGAGGCTGGATAGCTCAAAAGCCCTAGTCTGGCACTGAAGGCCTGATGGATTCCAAAAGATCTGCTAGTCTTCAGTTTACATTGGAATCCAAGAGTTGGTTACAGCAGCGAGATGAGCTCACCAGTGAGCGAGGAGGCAAGCAGCAAAAAGCCAGCACTCCCTTCTGCCAGGGCCTTTTAGACAGGCTGCCGTCAGAAGGTAACACCCACATTCACCATGGGTCTTCCAGATTCAAATGATCCAGTCAAGAAGGTCTCTCTCGTTTCACGTAATCCCAGATCAGTCAAGTTGACACCGAGGATTAGCCATCACATCACCTGAAACGGAAAAAAGTGTATTATGAACAGTATCTATACTGATGAGTTATTGGCTCCATGGTAAAAGAATTAATGTTACCAAATGTCAAGATCAAATACTATAGCATTTGATGCCACTTGCTTTGGAGAATAAGAGCCATACTGGTCTTATAAGAGAATAATATCATGTCAGACTTTTACTCTCAATGATTAACATTGCAGAGGACATGGTATGTTAAGGCTATATTTGTATAACAAAAAACATGGTAAACTGCAATGTATTCGTGAGGCAGGTAACCACAGGAGATAGTCTAGCTTGGTACTCTATTTGACTTTGGTTATTCGCATACACACACAGACTCACACACACGCCTTGTAATTGTGCTCTTGCAACCTACGTCCTTTACCTACATGTACTGTGCTCACACAACCCTCTCTCAGCAATTCCCCTAGAAGCCCCAGAATTTGGTAGAACCCCCACCTGTACTCCTATCTCTGAACAACAGTCTACATTTCCACACCCCTAGTACTAATCAAATTTAGACAGTTTCTATTCAAGTGCATCCCCAATGTATCATTGTAGGAAGAATAGAAGGGTTGATCTGACTTGAACTAATTTTGGACACATGAGCAGTAAAGCAACACTGTATCATCTGTAAACTTTTAGGAACTGTCCCTTATTTGCCAGTTTATGCCTATGCATAATTGGGCATACTTATGATTAAAATCAGATGCACTATGGTTGGTAGCCACCATGTGGGTGCTGGGACATGGACGGTAGAAAAATTAAATATATGACATAATCTATCATATAGAGAGCCATTCAAACTTTGCCCCTTAGTAATTAAATTCTTCTCTTGGACCCCATAAAAGGACATACAGAACAATAATTGGGGCCTTGAGTATGCTCACTCACGTGGCCCACTGTCAATCTTGATGGTGTGTCCCCTATAAACTGTACTAACCTTTTGCTCTGAATAAAGCTATCTTGCTTCTTTGGCAAATATGTGTCTTATTGTCAATTATTTTTTTAAATATTTTATTTACGGGGCGGGAGAGATGGCTCAGCAGTTAAGAGCACTAGGTGCTCTTACAGAGGACCCAGGTTCAATTCCCAGCACCCACATGTGGCTAACAACCATCCATAACTCCAGTTCCAGGGGAATTCAACATTCTTTTCTGACCTCCGTGGGCACTGCACGACACAGGTGCACTTACATACATGCAGGCAATACACTCATACACATAAAAAATATTTTCTTGTATGTACAAGGGTGTTTTGCCTGCATGTAAGTGCACCTGTGTAATGCAATGCCCATGGAGGCCAGAAGAGGGTGTCAGATCTCCTGGAACTGGATTTACAGGTGGTTGTTAGCCACCATGTGAGTGCTGGGAACCGAACCCAAGTCCTATGTAAGAGCAGCCAGTGCTGCTGAGCCACCTCTCCAGCCTTTATTTTCAATTCTTTGAATAACAAGCCAATAACCTGCAAAGATCTGTCCCAGATCCCAACCACCAGTAACATTTAGAAGAGTACAGCCTGTTTATTTTCATAAATAAGACTAGTTTCTGATAGGAAAGAGCTACTAGAAAAGTAGACTTCTTATTTTGAACAGACTATAGACCAGGCTGGCTCGATCTCATAAAGATCCTCCTGCCCCTGCCTCCTCCCAGGTGAGGTGCTGGGATTGAAGCTGTGCCACGGGAAATAACATGGAAAGAAAGGGCAAAGTGTGAGGGGTCAAAGACTACAGATAGCAGAGAGGTAGAACAAGAAACCTATTGTTGAGCATAGGTACTTTCAGTATGTGAACAAGAGGTCAGCAAGATTGCTTGGTGAGTAAAGGCACCTGCTGCCAAACTCGGAGGACCCGAGTTCATCCCCAGGACCCAACATGGTGGAAGAAGAGAACCAACTTCCACAAGGTGTCCTCTGACCTCCACAATGCACTGTGGCACATGCACGTGCATACACATGCTAAATAAATACAGAAATAAAATATGAAAAATGTAAACAATGCCAAACACAAAAGAAAACTTGCATCATACAGAGTCTGAGGAGAGACCTGTGAGCCTAGAAGTTGAGTTTCCAGGGCTTACAGGACAACAGGTTAGAGTGTTTGCAGCAGTTAATGCTAGGGATTCTTTTTCATGTGTATGAGTGTTTTGCCTGCATGTGTGTAGATGCACCTTTGCATGCAATGCCTGTGGAGGCCAGAAGAGGGAGTCCTAACCACTGAGCCATCTCTCCAGCCCTCCTTTTTTTTTTTTTTTTTAAACAGTTTCTTACTATCCTCTCATGTCTATTATATATTTCAAAATTTCCTGATTATTTAAAAAATGTTTTGGCCAGCCTGGTCTACATAGTGAGTTCCAGGACAACTGGGGCTACAAGGGGATTCAATGCTCTCTTCTGTCCTCTATGGACATTGCATGACACAAGTACACTTACATACATGCAGGCAATACACTCATACACATAAAATAAAAATAATACATAAAGCCGGGTGTGATGGCACACACCTTTAATCCCAGCACATGGGAGGCAGAGGCAGGTGGATCTCTGTGAGTTCAAGGCCACCCTGGTCTACATAGTGAGTTCCAGGACAGCTGGGGCTAACAGCTGAGACCCTGTCTCAAAAAGACCAAAAACAAACAAACAAAAAAAACTAACAAAAAAATATTTTTAAAAGGCAAATCATTCTTTAAATACAGAATTTAAATAGTTAAGAAAACCTATGAGTCATAAAGTTCCATGAAACAAAATGTCTGAATTAGTTTTGTTTACAAATGCGAACTTTTGTTTTGCTTTGTGACAGGGTCTCCCTGTAGCCACATGTTGGCCTCACTCTCAGAGATCTGTCTGCCTCTGCCTCTTCAGTGCTGGAATTATAGGCGTGTGCAACCACACCTGGCTACAAATTTTTCTTTTTTTGCGGTCTTTTTGAGACAGGGTTTCCCTGTAGCCAGAGCTGGCCTGGAACTCGCTATGTAGACCAGGCTGGCCTGGAGCTCACAGAGATCCATCTGCCGCTGCCTCTGCCTCCTGAGTGCTGGGATTAAAGGCATACACCACCACACCTGGCCAAATATGAGTTTTTTTGATGAAAGAAGCTTTATTGACACCCCCTCCATTTAATCACAAAATAAAGCATTCTGTGGTGTGCACCAGAAGAAATGTTGAGACAAATGTGATCCTACTTTTAAAGTTTTTTTAAATTATTTTTATTTGTATGAGTGTATTTCCTGCATATGTAAGTGCACCCGAGCAATGCAATGCTTACAGAGGTCAGAAGAAGGCATCAGATCCCCTGGAACTGGAGTCGGGGTCGGTTGTTGGCTGTCATGTAGGTGCTAGGAATCAAACCTGAGTCCTCTGCAAGAGCAGTTAGTACTAACCGCTGAGCCATCTCTCCAGCCCCATGATCCTACTTTTAACCTGGTCTTTTACAAAATTATTTTATGAAAGCACAAAGAAATTCATTTCACAGAGCCTCAGGGAGAAAAGAGATTGGCCAAGAAAGATGAGCCCCATATCAGGTGAGCTGCAAACCAAGACAGAACACCTTTGAAGGCATCACAAATAGGATCCTGGGGAATAAAAGTCATACTGAGGAGGCAGAGAGGATCACAGTGGGAATCCACCAGCCTGGTCCTCCCTCTGAGGCCCTCATGACAAGCCTCAGTATCAAATGCTAGAGTGAAGTAGATTCCACGCCCTCAAAGTCTCCATGTGAGCTCTAAGGAGCCTCTGCTGCTGCCTGTTGTGAGGGGGCCAGGTTGGGACCAGGAAGCCTCAACCCCTGCTTGTCCCACCACAATGCTTGTGAACCAGGGTCCCCAAGCAGTCCTTCCAGGTAGCTCTAAAAGCTGGTGAGTGCAGCAGCCAGAGCTAGTGTGGCTTGGGCTCCACTGAGACCAGGCAGGGCCCTGCAGGAACCTCAGTGGGGAGGAGGGCTGTACACCAGGCATCTCCAATGTCCAGGGCCAGCTCTTAAAAGTAGCTCAGCCACTGATGGGCAAGACCTTTAGTGGGTATCAGTGCAGGACGAGGTCATATTAGAAGAGGACTGTGCAGGGGCCAGAGAAATGGCTCAGGGGCTCAGCACAGAGGACTGAGTTTGGTTCCTAGCACCCACATGGTGGCTAACAACAATCCCTAACTGTAGTTCCAGGTGATCATGATGCCCTCTTCTGATGGCTTCCACAGGCTAATTACACCCACATCGTGCACTTATGCAGCAAAACTTTCACAGACATAAAATTTCCTTTGATGTACTTATTTTCAGTCTATGTATATTAGTGTTATGCCTGTATGTAAGTACACCCATGTCCTGCAGTGCCTGCGGAGAACACAAGAGGGCATCATATCACCTGAAACTGGAGTTGGCCCCACTATACATAAAATTTTTTTAAATTCTAAGGTTCTGGAGAGATAGTTCAGTGGTTAAGGGCACTGCTTAATCTTGCAGAGGACCCGGGTTTGGTTCCCAACACCCGTATGGTAGCTAATAGCCAACTCTAACTCCAGTTCCAGGGGATTCAACTGTATTAATATGAGTACATTGTACATAAAAAGTTGGGGGAAAAAAAGCAAGTCATGGAGCTGGAGAGATGGCTCATTAGTTAAGAGAAATGGCTGCCCTTGTGAAGGACCCAGGTTCGGTTCCCGGCACCCACATAATGGCTAACAACCATTTAGAACTCTGGTTCCAGGGAATCCAACACTCTCTTCTGTCCTCTGTGGGCATTGCATGACACAAGGGCACCTATATACATGCAGGCAACACACTCTTACACATAAAATAAAAAATAAATTTTTTTTTTTAAAATTTCTTAAGGGAATTTGTGGAAAGAGAACTAGGAGTCTAGGCTTTAAAGGCCTGACTAGGCAGGAATTTAGCAAGAAAAAAGGGGGCCCATAATCCATTGAGGTCAGGAAGGTGATGGGGAGAGGGAAGAGGCAGTACCAGGACTACAGAAAGTCCCAGTGCTCTCCAAAGCCCCAGGCAACACAAGAATGGGCCTCTCACTTCTTCCTCCTGCCCTTTCAAGGTGTACTTAAGGCCCCATGTGACCCACTGTGGGTGGGGTTGGAAGAAGCAGCTGGTCTTCATGTAGGCAGAGATCTTCAGTCTCTCAAAGGGAGCTACAAAATCCTTCAGGTTTGGAAATGCCTCCAGGTACCTGGGTTCATGCATGATGCTGACCAAGGCTATCATAAGCAAGGAAATCCACAAGGGTAATTTTTCTCACCAACGAACCATGTCTGCTTCCCCAGAACTCTGAATAAGCTTTGTCATTCTATGGAGTTGCTCCAAAAATCCTGGCTTCAGTTTCTCAAAGTCTGAGCTCTGGCAGACTCTGGCCAGATGACTGTAGATATCCACAGCCTGGTTCTCCAAAATGCTCACATGAATCGAATCTCTTCTGTCTCCCTGAACTGGTTGTGCTTACAGGCAGTACAGACCAGGAAGGTGCTGTTCTGGGTGATCTTGTGTGACTTGTCAAATTAAGTAGGATTAGGAAACTCCAGGCCATGCCCCATGGTGTATACCTTTTCCTCATAGCTTGAGGCTGTGTATTCCAGATTGAGCCAATTCCAGATGTGCCTGTAACCCACTGTCATAGGCCTGGTGCCCATGCTGTGGACTGAGTCTATCCTTCACTGGTCTTTTCAATATGGATGAAATTATTTGTACTGTGTATTTTTCCCTTAAGAAGCCAAATAAAAGTTGACTAAATTTAGCCTTTCTCTGAAAAGAAAAATTATGTAGCAAATATATTTGAGAACAATTGCTTATTGTTACAGCATTTGGGATTGGGGAAGTAACTGTGGACTCTTCTACAGGAAGATATGGAAGGTTTTCTTTGGTAGTTGTGTTTGTGCGTGTGTGTGTGTGTGTGTGTGTGTGTGTGTGTGTGTGTGTGTGTGTGTGTATAAGGATATGTCTAACCAGACTAGTAAAAATGCAAATCTTGGTTCCAGCTGAGGTACTGTTTACATAAGCTTTGTATTCTAAGAGACTAAATCCCAGACAAGCAAACGGGGCCACTGTGAATAAAGGTGGCACACTTGCTGCTTCCTCTTGGTCTAGCAGGAAGGCCTATCTTTTAACTTCAACAGGGCCCTTTCAACTGATCTTCTTAGGGTAGCTGATATCTCAGCTTGGAAGTGCGACCTGTCAGCCTTCTCTCATTTGACCAATGCTAAACTAGGCCCTTAAAACCCAGGCCTTCCCTCCCCAGAGAACGTTGGATTTTGGCTCCTGGATCCCCTCTCGGCTTGTAGAGAGCTTCATCTTTCTGTATGTGTGTGTACATATGTGTGATTCTTTATGTGTATCGATAGGATTATCTTTTGTTTTTTTCACAGAACTGTACTAGTGTAGAATGAGCCTCCTCAAGACCATCAGTAATTCATATCACCACAATTACTTTAGAAAACCCGATTCTTTATCTTCCAATAAATCTGTTTCACTGCAGATCTCCGCTGCTCTGAGACTGTTTCTGCCTTTAAATTTTTTAATTGGCTAAGAAAACAAACCTAACTCTAACGCCTAGACAGATAATATGCCATCTGCAACAGGATGACTGTAGATAGACTAGCACACTTCTATTTCCGACATTCTTTTGATTCTCTTTGCAACCATAACTTGTCTACTTGTGAGCAAATACAATCATCTTTAAAACTTAACTGTGTGAGTGGCTAATTAGAATCTGGTAACAATCCTCAGGACTTCATCTCTTCCCACTGCATGTACTTGCCTTTTTTAACAGATGTTGAAAAATGTCCTTCTAGCATTGGCCTAATGTCACGTTCTAGGCTGTTCCTTTCCACGTCAAAGTTGTAGTCTCAGATTTGCAGGTCAGCAATGGAGCTGAGAGAACCTGAATTCCATTCCCAGAACCTTTATTTTTTTTTTTAAATCTTATTTTTATTTTATGTGTGTGTATTGCCTGCATGTAGTTAAGTGCACCATGTTCTTGCAGAAGACCCAGGTTCGAATCCTGGCACCCACATGGCAGCTAACAACTGTCTGTACTCCAGTTCCAGGGCATCTGACAGAACCTGTAGTTTTTTTTTTTTAATTCTTTTAAGCTGGGCATGATGGTGTGCATGTACTTCAAGCTCTAGAGAGGCTGAGGCGGGCAGATTCCTGGGGCTTGCTGGCTAGTCAGTCTAGCCCACTCAGCAAGCTCCAGACCAAACGATCGAACCTGTCTCAGAAATCAATGTGTGTGCTTCCTGAGGAACAGCACTTAACATTGACTTCTGGGCTCCACACACATTGTGAACACTCATGAGCACACACACACACACAGTGTGACTCCGTGCCCTTGTTATCACCTGATAAACAGCAATAATGCATGTCCATATCCTAAAAAATTCATTAACCCCCCTTGCCCAACAGTGTTATAAATTTGCTATTTGCTAAATTAAAAAAAATTTTTATTGTCATATTCCAATTTAGATCTGGTGAGACTTAAGTTCACTTAGTGTGTGGCTCACGTTTGTGTTTATCCTAAAATAATGTAGGACTGCTAGTATTTTCATATTTTCCTTCTTCGTCCTCCCCTGATATTTTCACTTAGAAACAGCAGGAGAAATTATGAAAGCATTTCAAGACAAGGCCATTGCTATCCTCAGTTTGATAAATATTTGCGATTACCATGTGACTTACTCATGTAATACTACAAGTATGTGCAGAGCACTGGTGGCCATCAGCAAATGGGGGAGTATATTGTACAGTAACTACCATTAAGAAACAACAGTAGGGGGCTGGAGAGATGGCTCAGCGGTTAAGAACACTGGTTGTTCTTGCAGAAGACCCAGGTTCGAATCCCAGCACCCACATGGCAGCTAACAACTGTCTGTAACTCCAGTCCCAGGGGATCTGATAGATTCTTCTGACCTCCGCAGGCATTGTATGACACGAGTGCACTTACCTACATGCAGGCAATGCACGTATACACATAAAATAAAAACTAAAAATTTTAAAAAAAACAACAGTGATTCATAATAATCAGTTAAAATACTGAAGCCTTTAGCTCTTCTAGCATCCTTTCAGAGACACACTGAGAATTCAAAACGCGTAGTCTTTTAATAAGAATTTATGCAGACTCTAATATACACAAAGTACCGGAAAACACATAAGATAAGAAGACACACAGAGACACCTCTTTAATCCCAGTACTCAGGAGGCAGAGGTAGGCAGATCTCTGTGAGCTCAAGGCCAGCCTGGTCTACATAGTGAGGTCCAGGACAGCTGGGGCTACAAGGAGACCCTGTCTCAAAAAGACCAAAGGCCGGGGGGCGGGGGGAGACACACTGCATTTCTGTTTTGGTTCATTATCTTTCTGTATTTCAGAAGACCGATATTGGGGAAAGTAATCAAGGTTTAGGGGTTAGCTACACATGTGGTAAAGTCACCAAAGTAAATAATACAGTAGTTCCCTAAAAATTTAATAATAGAACTACCAAATGAACCAGCAATCTCACTTCTAGGAATATATCCCAAAAAATTGAAAGCAGAGTTTCAAAGAAGTGTTTGCACGCCCATGCTCATAAGGAGTACCATTCATAATATCTGGCAGATGGAAACATCCCATGTCCATGAAAGGATGATTGAATAAGCAAAACACATACAATCTGATACTATACAAACTTACAAAAAATAGCTATGCATTATGCTAAATGAAATAATCTGTTACAAAAAGACAAACACTGTGTAGGATTCCATTTGTATGATAGCATAGAAAGAGGAAAGAGTATGATGGTTAGTTGTTTAATGAGTATAGACTCTTGGTTTCATAAGATGAAAAGGTTCCAGAGATCTGCTTCACAATGATGCAAATGTATTTACCTACTGAACTGCACACCTTATAGATTTTTCTTATTTCATGTAATGAGAGTCTGCCTACATGTGTGTATGTGTACCACATATGTGCCTGGTGTCTTGGATCCTCTAGAACTGGAGTTACAGAGGATTGTGAGCCACCAGACCAGGACCATACCTGGGTTCTCCTCAAGAGCAGCAGAGCGCTGAACCACTAAGCCATCTCTCCAGCCCCGAGAGGAAACTTAAAAATGCTTTCCCTTTATCTTTAGAAAGCAATGTAGTGGTTATAAATGTTGAAAAGATAAAGCATTTCCAACTTCACTACTCCACTGTAATTTATTCATTTTTATCTTCTTTTATAATCTGTTCATAATTACATATTTAACATAAAGGGATTATATGTTACTTCTTATTTTTATGTGTATGCATATATTGCTTGCATGTATGTAAGTGCACCCATGTCGTGCAGAGGACAGAAAAGACTGTCAGATCCCCTGGAACTGGAGTTAGGGACAGTTGTTAGTTGCCATGTGGGTGCTGGGATTCGAACCCAGGTCTTCTGCAAGAACAGTGTTAACCGTTGAGGCATCTCTCCAGCCCCCTATATTTTACTTTTTTAAAGTAAACCGCTGAGAGATGGCTCAGTGGTTAAGAGCACCAGATGCCCTTGCAGAGGACCTGGGTTTGATACCCAGCACCCACATGGTGGCTAACCACAATCCATAACTCCAGTTCCAGGGGATCTGATGCCCTCTTCTGACCTCTGTGGGCACTGCATGACACAGGTGCACTTGTATACATGCAGGCAATACATCATACACATAAAATATTTAAAAAATTTTTAAAGTTAACATTTTATCATCAAGAAAATGTCTTCCTTGATTTTGGTCCCAGAGAATTTAAGAAAGGGGCAGTAAACAAAGAGAAAATGTACAAGTGTCAATAAAACATTATTAAGATAAGAAAGGGTGATCTATAAATGGATTTGTGTTCTGGTCTGTCAATGCCTATGGGCTGCCAAATTGAGTTCAAGAGCGTGTAATTCTACTCCATATTATTAACACTGTTCTTTTTGTTCCTGATGTAGACTCTAGCTCCACTGATTATCTTAACCATAGTATACGGGTAACTTAATTTGTAGCTACTGTCCATATTTGTCAGTTGATTTGCATACAGATTTAGTCCTCTCCCATAAGGTTTTTAGTCAAAGAAAATAATTTGTAGAAATATAAACCAATTTTTTGGTCTTTTTGAGACAGGGTCTCCCTGCAGCCCCAGATGGCCTGGAACTATGTAGACCAGGCAGAATGCCACCTGCCTCTGCCTCCTGAGTGCTGGGATTAAAGGCATGACCCACCATGCCTGGCATATATAAACTAATTTTCATTAGAGTTTGCTTCAAGCATAATATGTTCCACGGAATTTAATGAGAAATTTATATTTATAAACAGAAATTTGCAATATAGTGGGGCTTTTGTTTTTGTATTTAATTTTTAAATTTATTATTATATTTGCATATCACCCTAAAACACAAGTTTGTTTTATCTTCATATATTTATTTTATTGGAACTGGAGCGATAACCCAGGGGTTAAGAGCACCTGTTCTTGAAGAGGACCCAGGTTGGGTTCCAAGCACCAACATGGCAGCTAACAACATCTGTAATTCCAGTTTTAGGGGACCCAGCACTCTCCTCTGGCCTCTGAGTGCATTGCATGACACGGGTTCACTTAAATACATGCAAGCAAAACACTCATACACATAAAATAAAAATAAAAATTTTTTAAATTTTTTTTGTGTGTGTGTGCATGTGCACACATGCTCCATGTGTGCAGGTTCACATGAAGACCAGAGAGGGCAACAGATCACCCTGGAGCTGGAGTTACAGGCAGTTATGAGCCACCTGACACACGTGCTGGGAGCCAAACTCAGGTCTCCTCCAGAAGAACAGCAAGTACTCTTAGCTGCTGAGCCACCTCTCCAGTCCCAACACAAGTTTAAATACTTTTTCCCCATTGATGATAATTCAGCAAGAATACAGTGTATTCTCCATGAAGACTTTTGGCCTTTTGCTAAGTTCAATTGCATGAGCTAGAAAAACAGTCTTAAATTCTTAATTTTATTACAGATTATTTGAGCCTTAATATTATTTGTGTGTCATACCAACATATTTTTTTTTTGTCTTTTTTTGAGATAGGGTCTCCCTGTAGGCCCAGCTGTCCTGGAACTCACTATGTAGACCAGGCTGGCCTCGAACTCACAAAGATCCGCCTGCCTCTGCCTCCCAAGTGCTGGGATTAAAGGCATGCACCACCATGCTCAGCTCATATTTGATTTTTAAGTAGATAATCATCTATCATCAGTTCATAGTCATATAAATCCTTAATTGGTAAGTAAGTCCTTTGGGACACTGCTACCTGCTGCTTATAAAGAACTAAAGAACTTAAGGTACCTTCTGTAGGTAAATAAGCAGCTTGCCCACATAGCTTGCAGCAGAAGCATTGGATCTGGATGACATTTAACACAGCCCTCCTCAGTTCTAGATCAGGCTCCGTCTGTTCTATTTCTTGGGTTTTGGCCTATGTTTAGAACTGAGCAGCTAATGTTATTAAATTTTGTGCCTTCACCTTGACAGGTGAACTTTGCAACTTAATTTGGCACACAATTGGTGCTTCCTGTGGTTCCCATCAGGGACTCTGAGGCAGGGAAAAACTGACAAGCAGAGGAGGACATTCTTACTCCTCTCAGTTCTACTTAAAATTCCCTGTAGACAGCTCCCTTCCCCACCACATCGGCTGTGGCTCCCATTACCCAGACTGCTCTCTGTGGCCACTGCAAGTAAAGGCTGCCGGGTCCTTTTCTCTGCTGGAAGTTCCAGTCTTGCTGTTCACCCTTTCAGGGTCACTGCCCTCCCAACCCCACTTCCTAACTCTATTAAAGCAGTATGTCAGAGGAGCTCTCTGGTCTCCTCCCCGCAGCTAACAGCGTCATCGCATTGGTTTTCTGAAGCCTCTCCCTGGTCTTCCTAACCAGAAGCATGGTTCTGACCCTGAGATATGAAGCCAGGTGTTTCAGTCCCCTTTCTGTTGTTGTGATAAATACCTTGACAGGAAATAACTTAGGGAGGTTTATTTTAGCTCACAGCTCCAGGTTACAGTTTATCACTGTGGGGAGTCAAAGCATCAGGATCTTGACACAGCAGGAATACGAAGCAGCTATTCATATCTGCAGTCCAAAGCAGAGAGAAAACGAATGCATGCGTGCCTACTGCTCAACTCCCTTTCTCCGCTCTGTGCAGTCCAGGACCCAACCCCAGAGAATAGTGCCGCCTACAATGGGCTAAGTCTTCCCACAGCAATTTATATAGGCCCACCTGATCCAGACAATCCCTCCTGGAGACTATCTTCCCAGTGACTCTGTACTGCATCAGGTTGACAAAACTAACCATTGGAGCAGGAATAAAGCAAAGAAGAATCATGGCTGACCACAGAACCATTTTGTTGTGCTTTCTACCCCTTGGCAATTACACTTACCCACATGTGTTAGGGACCCCTGCTGTTTTGGGTTGTAGTCTTTCCATGTCCGGATAGCCACATGCCGGCTCGGTGAGAATGGAAGGACTCCCTTTCTCAGCTGGGCACCTTCCTACTCTCTTCCTGACTCACCTTTTGAAGTGCCCGTCACAGATACATATCCTCCGGCATTCAGGTTTTCCTGTGTGATAATCAGGCAATGTCTGGCAGCCTGGTGGAAGCCCACCACCACATGTAAATGGGGCATCCTACAAAGCACCTATCAACTAAGGCTTTTACTACTGCCCCCACACTATAAATATCCTGGTTTCCCCTTAATTAATCAGAGCTGAATCACTAAGACCTGGAGCCGAGCTGAGTCACTGAATAAAAGAGCGGTACTGTATCACTGAGTCTGACTGAGCTGAATTCAGTCTCTCTGGAGGGGGCTGTCCCTTCGTAAACAACGACTCACGAAGACCCTGCTTTCGCCGTTCCCACACCTCCCCTCGTGACCCGGCAGCCGATGGGTCTCAAACCTAGAGGGAGTGCCCAGTAGCTTGGAACGGAACACGCCTGGAAGCGCAGTGATCAGTAGAGTCGCCAGGATCCAGTAGTCGCGGAGACCCTCAGCAACGCGGTGCACGCGGGACCACCCCAGCGGCGCGCGAGAGACAGGTGCCAGCCAGCAGCTGGCGCTCCGCAAAACCCGCACGCCCATACACATGTAGGAAATTGTAGGGTTCCCCCCACATCAACGTGTTAATGACAAAAATAAAATTTCCCTTACGGTCAGGCTCATGTGACTAAGTGCTAGCAACACTACATCCATAAACTTTTTAAAAAAATATTTTATTATTTTTATTTTATGTGTACGAGTGTATTGCCTGCATGTATGTGAGTGCACCCGTGTCGTGCAATGCTGCAGAGGTCAGAAGAGGGCTTCGGATTCCCCTGGAATTGGAGTTAAGGACGGTTCGTAGCCGCCATGTGGGTGCTGGGAATCAAACCCAAGTCCTCTGCAAGAGCAGTAAACTATTTTTTAAATGACCAACAGCAATGAAATAACTATGAATCCAAATTTGATATGCCACATGCATATAACTGTTTGTAGACATGTAACTGTTGAAAGTAAACCAAATAGGGGCTAGAGAAATGGCACTGCAGTTAAGAACACTTGCTGTTGTTTCCAGAGACCCCAAGTTCAGTTCCTAGCACCCATGTCCAGTGGTGGCTCACAACCACCTGTAACTCCAACTCCAGGAGGAATCCAATACCTCTGGCCTCCATGGGCACCTGCGATTTTGTGCATATACCCACACAAACACACATACACATAATTGAAAATATAAATCTTAAAAAAAGAAATTAAATACAGATAATTGTTCAGTAGGATTATGTTCAAGTTGATGTCAATATTTTAAAATGTGATTACATACCTACAAAAAACTTTTTAAGGGGCTGGAGAGAGTGGTTAAGGGCACTAGCTGTTCTTGCAGAAGATCCGGTTTGAATTTCAACACCCACATGGCAGCTAACAACAAACCCTAACTCCAGTTCCAGGGTACCCAACACCCTCTTCTGTCCTCCATGGGTACTTAACGACGCCGGTGCACTTACACACATGCAAACATAACATAAAAATAAATAGAATTTTTATTTATTATTTATTTTTGTCTTTTTGAGACAGGGTCTCCCTGTAGCCCCAGCTGTCCTGGAACTCACTATGTAGACCAGGCTGGCCTCGAACTCACAGAGATCCGCCTGCCTCTGCCTCCCAAGTGCTGGGATTAAAGGCGTGCACCACCACACCCGGCTAAATTTTTTATCTTTAAAAAATATTTATTATTTTATGTGTACAAGTGCATTGTCTGCATATATGTGAGTGCACCCATGTCGTGCAATGCTGCGGAGGTCAGAAGACGGTTTTGGATACCCCTGGAACTGGAGTTAAGGATGGTTCATAGCTGCCATGTGGGTGCTGGGAATGGAACCCTGGTCTTCTGCAAGACCAGTCAATGCTCTTAACCTCTGAGCCATCTCTCCAGTCCCAAATAAATGAATAAATTTTTTAACCTTAAAATGTTCGTTTAGTATCTTTTTTTCTTCTTTTTCTTTTTTTGGACAGGGTCTTCCTGTAGCCCTAGCTGATCTGGAACTCATGATGCAGACCGGGCGGGCCTTGAACTCACAGAGCTCCAGCTGCCTCTACCTCCTAAGCACTGGGATTAAAGGCATGCACCACCACACCCAGTAGTTCAATACCTTTTATAGAGTTTTGAATCCATGTTCTGTGATAATATGGAAAAGATATTCAACAATGATGCAAAAGACCTGATATTAAATTTTTAAAATAGGGCTAGAGAGAGCTCAGCAGTTAGGAGCATGGCTGTTCTTGCAGAGGACCAGGGTTCAGTTCCCAGCATCCACATGCTGGTTAAAAACCCTCTGTAACTGTAACTCTAGTTCCAGGGAATCTGACCCCCTCTTCTAGCCTCATGGGCATTTCATATATGGGTTCACTTACTTATATACATGTAAGCAAAATACTCATATACATGAAAATAAGTAAATAAAGAAATTAAATTAAAATTAAAATACTTCCTAATGGAATCTTGTTCCAAACACAAGTCACTTAGCTTTCTGGGTCTATTTCTTCAAAAGAGTAATTACTCTATTTACTTTAAAGAGATTTTCTTGTAAGAGTAACAACAGACTACTTGAAATTATTTTCAGGTTCATTTTATTTTTATTATGTGTATTGGGGAGTGCTATGTGCACATGAGTACAGTGCCCTCAGAGGCCAGAAGAGGGCATAAGATCCCCGGACCTGGGTGCTGAGATCTAAATCCAGATCCTCTGGAAGAGCAGTACAAGCTCTTAACCACTGAACTATCTCTCCAGCCCCAAGTATTTGAATTTTTAAACCAGAGAGAGGCCCTCCTAACACAACACACTTTTTCCACTGGTGTAAAATGCAGTACTAGGATATTAAATGCCTTGCTTTGAAACAAAACCATAATCTTTTTAAAAGAATTTATTATTATTTTATATGTATGTATTGCCTGCATGTAGGTAAGTGCACCCATGTCGTGCAAGGCCCCCAGAGATCAGAAGAGGCTGTCAGATCCCCTGGGACTGGAGTTATAGACAGTTGTTAGCTGCCATGTGGGTGCTGGGATTCGATCCCGGGTCTTCTGCAAGAACAACCAGTGTTCTTAACCACTGAGCCATCTCTCTAGCGCCACAGATTAGTCTTTATCCATGCTATCATCTATCTATCTATCTACCTATCTAAAATTCACCTATCACCTATCTACTAATCTAACAATCACCTATCATCTATCTATCTATCTATCTATCTATCTATCTACCTATCTATGTACCTGTCTATCATCTATCAATCTATCATCTAGGCAACTATGTGCCTAACTACCTATCCACCTATTATCTACCTGTGAATAATTTATCACCTATCTATCAATCATCTATATCTAGCAATCATCTATGATCTATCTATCCATCCATCGATTTTTCTATGTATCTATTAATCTATCTAATTATCTTTCACTCTGTCTCCATTTTTGGTGTCTTGGTGATGAAATCCAGCCTTGTGTACTTGCTAGACAAGTACAGTGCTAGAGAGCCACATCACAACATCAAGCTTGGGGTTTAATGGTGGTGAGGGGACAGCTGGAAACTAGTCCTTAACCCCAGGAGCAGGACATGGCCCCCTGCAGGCTTAATGACAAGAGAACCCAGACAGAAAAATGAGGAGAATAAATGATACTGCAGGGTTTGAGACTCAGATATTTCAGATAAGAAAGGAGCATCATGTCCTGTGCTCCCCCTCCCAGGGCTGAAGGTCCCTCCCAGGCGAAATAGGACTGGACATGAAGTGGTTCCCAAGCAAAGTCTCTGAAATCAGCCTCTGGCCATCTCCTAAAGCAGCTCTGAGGACAAGTTGCATAGGTCTCTTGGGAGCAACAACGCACCAGGAGTGGAGGAACCTGAGGGCCTGGTCTCCCTTTTTGGTTCCCAGGTGCAGTGAGGTCAGAGTTCTAGGACTTCACAGAAGGGGTCATTGCTATGGTAACAGAATGGCCTTGGGCAGGGGGCAGCAGAGGCACCACTGAGGTGGGAAGGGATACTTGGTTGGTGGTAAGGACTGTACTGTACTCCATATTCTTGTACTAAAGACCTGATTGACCACTAGTGTGATGTAGTTGGAGACAGGGACCTTATTGGGGGGTAACAGAGGAAACAATGTGGTCCTTGAGGTATCCCTGATCTAATTACATGGCAGCTGTCATTGTAAGAAGAGGTGGAAATGGCAGGGACCAGAAGGATGGCTGCACAGGGGACAGTCATGCAGAGAACCAGGGAGAAGATCCCAGATTCTAGGGACAAAGGGTTAGAAGGACCTGTGACCATGGATGACCCTGTCTGCCTAAGACATTCTCTGTCTGGTGGTGTCCAGGCCTATCCAAGGAAGGACAGACACCTGGGGAGAGCCTGACAACCCTGGTGGACTGATCCTGCAGGACAGCAAGATCTCCTGACCCCTCCTGGATGAAGGAGCAGCCTGGCAGGGTGAGAAGCAGGGTATGGATTACACCATGGGCTCCCTTGGCGGGCACCCAAGCCCAACTCGGAAGGACAGACAGCCTGAATGGCGCCAAATGTCCCGGGTGTGTGGGCCGCACCGAGACGTGATCACCACCCTGGTACTGATTTCCCTAGTACTGGCCTCCCTGCAGCCAGCCCTGGCCTTCACCGGGGAGGAGTCCCAGCTCACTCCACCACTGGACAACATCCCCCAGCACCGGCCACCAAATGCCGGACATTCGAGCACGGCGACCAATAGCCAGACCGCAGCCTGGTGAGGGTGAAGGTGAGGCTTCAAAGGCTGGCACTCAAAATGCCTGCTGACATGGACCGAAACACTCCTTGACATCTGATGGACACAACCCTCGCAAGGGGACAGGGGACACTCAGGGATATATGCCCTGTGGCCTGATTTCCAGCCAACAACAAGGCCTCCCTTCCTCACATCCCATCCTGCAGCCGGGCCCCAAGGCAAAATCCTGCAGGACCCGCCTCTCCTGAAGAGGGTCGAGGAGCCTGGCAAGGTGAGAGAAATGGCAGGGTGTGTGGGCTGCACCGTTTTCACCCAAGCCCAGGTGAGTTCCTTAGATCCAAGTGGTCAGGATCACGCCATGGCCCTTGTTGGTGTCTGGGCCCAACACCTTAAGGACAGACAGCCTGGCTACAGCTTACCATCCCGGGTGTGTGGGCTGCCCCCGGAAAGGCCCCTCTTCACTTCCCTGGCCCCACACTCCCTGCAGCCACCCTTGGCCCTCGCCAACCTTGGTCCGCAACCAGACCTCCCCCAGCCCCGGCCACCCAATGCCAGCCATTCTGCAAAACCATGCCACCAGCGGTGGTACCCAAAACTCACCTGGGTGAAACCGACAGAGGCTTGTGAGGCTGACACCCAGAACTCCTGAGGATGATGACATGGGCCCAACAAACCACTTCGAGGCTTCTCATTCACATGTTCTAGGCACTAGGCACAGAGACAATGGACACCGAGGGATCCTGCCCTGTGGCTTGACCTCAACCTAAACTCCAGCCCCCATCCCCCATCCTGGGGTGCCCCAGGACCCGATCGCCAAGACAGCAAGACTTCCCCACCTCCTCTGGAGGAACCAGTAGCCTGGTAAGGCGGGAAACAGCAGGGTCTCTGCCCAGGCTATTCCATGACCCAACAGCAGCCAGAGACAGATAAAGACAGAGATGCCCAGGCCAGACAATTCAAAGGGCCCGAGCAAAAATCTCCCAAAATAGGAGCCTGGGACCACTGAGGAAGATGCCTGGGAGCCCTGGGCAAAGATTTCCCCCAAGAAGCCCCAGCCAAGGAAGGCCAAGGAGCCTGGGCAGAGAATAGATGGAACAGGGCCCAGGCCAAAAGTTAGAAGACAAGAGCCTGGGCCCGGCAGAGCAGAGCAAACAGCCGGGGCCCATCCCTGACCACAAGCCAGACCAGTCAACAGACAGACCCCGGGCCCCGATAGCAGACCAAGGGCCTAGACTGAAAAGTCCAAAGGGAGAAGCCTGGGCCCTACAAAAAGAGGGGCCACCCAGGCCTGACCCGGAAGTACAGACAGCCTGAACAGCACCAAATGTCCAGGGTGTGTGGGCTGCACTGGGACGTGATCACCACCCCAGTACTTTCTTAGTCCCAGCCTCCCTGCAGTCAGCCCTGACCTTCACCGGGGAGGAGTCTCGGCTCACTCTACCACCAGACAACATCCACCAGCCCTGGCCACCAAGCGTTCCAGCATGGTGACCAGTAGCCAGACCGCAGCCGGGTCTGTATGTTCACCTCCGGACTATGATTAGGAAAGAGCCCGCCGTGCAGGCAGCTGAGTCTCCATGGTCCCTCTGGGGATAAATGATTTGCTCTAGGTACTCAGTGCTATTCAGACCAACCAGATGGAAGAGGAATGTTGCTGGGTGGCTCTAGACAGCAGTCCTTGCTAACACAAACAAGCTGACACAGCCCTTCATCTGCCATGAAGTTGTGACCACGAGGCAGTAGCAGTTATCACAGCACTGTGGAAACAGTCAGCCCGAGTGAGACTGGCTCACAGGGGACAGCAAAGAGGAGGGAGGAGGAGCACTGGGTCTGTGATAATACCTGCAGGTGCTGAACTGGTCCACCCCGGGGGCACTCCTCCTAGACTTTTCATGTTATAAAATAAACTCTGCATTTAAGCAGAAAGGATCCTAATATCTCCAATCAATTAAATGTATTATAACAGCAGTCACAGGATATTTTTATAATTTGCCAACACATGCTAAGCCCTGGGTAGCTATTATCCCTGATCCCTGGGGCAATCCTGTGTGTGAGCGTCATGATCTTCCATCAAGGCTCAGTGTGCCAAAGCTGATAAGCAAAGCTACGATTTGTACCTGGGTTGCCTGGTTGTGAAAATGATGCTATATGTTCCAGAGACCCACACCACCAGTAACCACTTGGCACACACAGCACTGCAGCCCTTACACCTGTGACATTTGCCATGAATGAGACTGTCAGACCCTGTGGCTCTAGAAAAGAAGTGGACCGTGCCAAGGTGGCATGGCAAATCTGTGAGTCAGAACCTGAAGAACCTAAATTCTCGAGGCCTGGAAGGCACTCTTTCCTGAAAGGCACAACTGATACAACCAGGAGGGTAACCTGAGCCTCATGGCCCAAAGGAACCAGGCTTCAGGGCCAGGCCTCTGGCACCTCCTGCTGTACAATCTGGCAGACCAGCCAACTCAGGAAAACACACTCATCAGCCGTGCCAAAAGCTGCTGTTCATGGGTGGGGCTGCCGCGCTTCTTAGGCAGTGATGCCTTCAAGTGCTTCTCGGCTGCCTCTCCTTTTTCGCCACCTGAACCAGCTCATCCTGAACTGCAGCCTGCTCCTGTTGGAACCTAAGCCAGGAGAACAACAGGTAGAATCAAATGCACAAGGCCTCACTGGCAGGACAAGGCTATGGAAGGCTGAAGGCTGCCTATTCACTTCACCTGATGAGGTAGGGCTGGGATTTGTGGGCTGCCAGAACTTTGAGCTAGCCCTCAGCTACCCAGAAGGGAGGGCTAAGAAACCATACACTCATCCTCTCACCACCAGCGCAAGTGTCAGTTACAGCACCCGCGGCCAGGGGACAGTGACACTTAGGACAACAAAGCCTAGGATCAGGAGACCTGGCCATAGGCAAGGAATTGGGCAGCTCCTGCCAAAGAGAGATTTGGCAGGGCACAGCTGAAGCCCATGTGAGCAACCCCTTCAAATGGGTGGGCAAGGTGGGCAGCCCCCTTCTCACCTGTATTGAGAGCCTAGAGGTTGTGGACAGCAGCTGTCCTTTGTTTTGGACACCTAATTCTTCACCCTGAGTACCCTCCTAACCCCAGACCTACCCTGGGAGCTCTGCCTAGTGTATCCTAGTAGACAAAAGTTAATATTAAAATGTTCACAGCAGTATTTATTACAGTCCAATAATCAAGGTCAAGTTAAAAGAAAATGCAGCACGATCCTACAAATCTGTATCACAGTACCAGTGGAAGATACTTATGTAGAGATTGAATCTAAAAATTGAGAACAAATAATCTGATGAGCAATAAACATACTTAAAAAGCAGGCATAACTGATGGAAAGCAGATTATAGTGAAAATATTAGTGAAATTATAGTGAATTATTTAGTGAAAATAGCAAAATACAAAACTGTATATGATGTTAAAACACCCTAAGCTAAGGGAAAGCACCACATGCTTTCCCCAAAACACCCACCCACCACAGCTGCACTGAGATAATGAGTCTATGGGAGACTTGTTTTCATTTTATGTGTTTTCTAAGCTTTTCATTAGTATGTATTATTTTTAAATTGCTTTTAAAAGTACCAAGGAAGCTGGTTATGGTGGTGCACACCTTTAATTCCAGCACTTGGGAGGCAGAGGCAAGCAGGTCTGTGTGAGATCAAGGCCAACCTGGTCTACATAGCGAGCTCCAGGCCAACTGGGGCTATAAGGAGAAACCTGTCGGGAGCCATGCTTGCCATAAGCATTGGAAATTAGGAGAGTGTCACTTTAAGAGCTTCTGAGCTCTCTGCTTCAGCGGTCAGAGCTGACAGGCTGTACCTGGATGATAAATCAGGACTTCTAGAAAGTTAGTTTCAGTTCGGCCTTCGTGCTGTCTCTAGAGTAACCCTTTTGTGTATAGTAACCCTTTGTGTCTGTTGGGAAGATTCACCTAGGTAACCCAAACTCCGGGATGGATAAAAAGGACCTGTGGGACCCCTCAGTAGATTCTTCCTGATTCTTCCTTCTAAAGAGAGCTCTCCTCTCTGTACCTGCTGTCCCTTTAATAAATTCCTCACATAACTTCAGACGTATGCCTGAGTATTCTTTTTTGTTGAAGACCCAAGCCTGGTGGGCTTGGGGGGCGTTCGACAAGTGGCGCCCAATGTGGGGCTTGAAGACCCCTGGCACCAGGCTGTCTGAACAGATTTTTTGAGGAAAAAGTGTTTTTTGGGAAAAAGTATGCTTTTGTTAGGTAAGTATGTCTTTTTCCCTTCTTCCCTGCAGCATATTTATTATAGAGATAGGTTGCACATTGCAGGGTGTGGTTTAGGGGCTCACAGTATGGGATTTTTAGATTTTAAAATAGGGGACAGAGTCAGCGAAAAAGTAAAAACGGCGTCTCAGACAGGAGAAGCAGTTTTACTTGCCTTCTGGGCTGCTTGGACATTTGTTAGAGTGTGTGCTAAATGCTGTCCAAGGAAATTGCTTCCAAGCCAGCCTTTTCATACAGCTAGAAGGACAATTAATCTTCATGAAAGTCCTGAGGAGGTGAAGCGTAAAGTCTTAGAGCAAGTTTGCAGAGTTTTTTATTCAGAGTTTCCTCCCCCTTACCCGGTTCCCGGTGTTCAGAGTTCAGTGAGAAAGTAGACTCAGACAGCTAACTTTAAATTCTGGTGGAGAAAATCAGACTTAGATGTTAACAATGGACTGTCCTTTTAAAGATGTTTTCTGCCTGATGTCTCTTGCTTGTTGTTTCAAACTAATGTAGAATAGCCTAAAAATGCGAGAAGCTGACTCTGGGCAGAAACTGGTCCTTTCTGTTCAGACTCATGCTAGTTCTCACAAGCTTCTGTTCTCAAGAATTTTCCAGGTTCAGACTGACCCTCTGACTCTGTGAAAGGAACTGAGAGCAGCTTGCATGTTTTAGTGCCTTGACATGCAGGATTTTCTTTGGCTAAAAAGGCTTCCACCTCAGGGGTCAGTCTCCTTGGGTCCCTGAAAGGGTGACCTAACCCAGATTAATCATACGAGAAACCTGTAGACACAGGTGTAGGAATACAATTCTGCTGATGATTAATCTAATGGGGAACAGTTTGAAGGCTCTTCAGGATGCTGACCAGGGCCGTCTGCAGCGATGATTTGGGACGTAAAATTGGTGTGCCCAAGCGATGTCGACACTGTGCATTTTGCAGATCTGCATTGGGTGCCATTCCCAACATGTTTCAATTTGGTTTGATGGTACCATGTAGAAAATTTTTCCCTCATTTTGAGCCTGGCACAGCTTTGTTTGAAAGATGGCATTTTTGGAATTTTCCTTTGTCTTTCTGTGTTCTTTCCTGACAGCACAGGTCGGTGGCTCAGGTATGAGAGGTGGCATCCTGAGCACTCTAACCAAGTAACTTGTGGTAGGAGTTGCTTGTGAGGAGTACTCTAAACAGGTGGCTTGTGGCAGAAGCTGGGTCCTAGTTTTGCCGGGAGCTACATGTAGTAATGAACAGGTGATTTGTGGCAGAAATCACTCGTGATGAGCTCTTGAATCTATCTTACTCCAGTTCAAGTTCCATGATGTTGCAAAAAGATGTCTATAATGATAGTGCGCACACTGTAAAAAGTACAAATTTGGCTTACTGATATCAGTCATAAATTAAAATTTTTTTTTATGGATTCATTTGTTCTACTTCACAAAGTTCAGTTTGTTTTTATCTCCATGGATGCTTTGTTTGTCTCCTTTTGACGGTTATGTTTCTGTGTGTCACCTTGGTTCCTTGGTGTACATGGTTGTGTTTGATGTTGATGTTGCCTTGACAACCTGGTGTGTTGCTCTGTTGCCCTTGGTTGTCCTGGTCGCCCGCGTCTCCCCTGGACCTTCCTTGGATGGTACATGGCTGCTTGAAGCTGCGGTCCAGCATGATGCAGTTGCATGCCGCCGGGGGGGGGTTGGGGGTGGGCTGCCAGGTTGCTGGGTTGGTGACTGTCAGTTGACATACTGGTTCTTGTCATGGCTTTGTACTCCACTATCATGGGTACACTTGTTTGTCTACCCTGCTACAGTCTTATGTTCATACTTTAAAGCCATAGCAACTTTGATTCAGCTCCTCAGGTCTGAATCTACAAAGTATTTAGGGCAAGAACCTGCTAAACTCATAGTTTCTTTTAGTAAATCCCATAATTATTCAGGTTCTATTGATAATCGTCATCTTAAACATAGGCTTTTACAGTTTTATCAAACCACTGCTCTTATGTTTCATAAAGTTACATGCTCAGTACCCTTGCCACATGCCTGATTGATATTCACAGATGGGCTTTTTAAGGGATGTGCTTCCTATGTTGCTGACGTAGTGATTTATACTTCTCAGTCTTCAGCACAGATCAGGAATTTAACCTTTATATTGCCAGTTCTTATCCTGTCCTGTTGCATTTTTTTGACAAGATTTGGATATCTAGGTAGCACTATTTAGGGTCTCATGGCGCATGGTCTTTGGGATCGGGGCTCGGTTGCCTGAAGCTGCAACCCAGCGTGATGCAGCTGTGCCTGTCTTGCAGCTATTGTGCCATGGACTCAACGGTTTTCTAAATCAGGGGAGAATCCTCTCTCTCTTGTTCAGTCCAATGTTGCCTTGATGAATGTATACCTCTGTTTAACAGGACAATGCATTTTCTGACCATGGAGGACAAACACAAAGACACCTCCACCTTCGCTAATGAGTTTCAAATGACTAAAAGTTTTAATTTTGCCTTTTCACTAACTCTTCCTTTTAGGACAGTAAACGAAACTACAAGATTTGTAAAGAATGAACTTTCTAAAGACAAGATGTGTCAAGTTCAGGTCATGGGCTAAATTTTTTAAGGTTGTTCAATGATTTACAGGATTGTTATGATGAAATATCTACAGTACCTGACAAAGTGTCTGCTTTGAAACTTTTCTAGCAACTCTGTTGCTGGGCTTGCTGCTGCTAGTACATTTCTGTTACTTTCCCTTTCCTGTCTCATTGTGTCAGGTCTGCAGTCATGGTTGTCGGTGCTCCTATGCATGAGGCGGGACGTAGTCACTTGAAGCTGTGGCCCAGCATGATGTGGCTGCACCGTCCTGCATTTCTGCTACTGACTGCCATGATTGTTTTCTGAGGTATAACAATCCCTTTACACCTTGTCTTTTATCCCTAATACTCCCATTACAACAGATTGTACAATACACAGCCAACTGTTAAGTTAATGTCTTTTTTTTAGGTATAAGAGACAGTTAAGGTATGTTCTTTAGGACCTAGGTTTGATGTTGCGTTATTTGTGTTTCCATGGATACTCAATCCCACCTTGTCGTTTGTTCCCGTAACAACCTATTGTGTATGTTTGTGTCATCTGTGGCTGCCTGTTTCTGGAGCCCTTTGGAGCAGTAAAATGTCCACTCTCTATCTTCAGTTTGTTGACTGTTGCCTTGGAAACCTACTCAATACATACGGTACCTCTTTTGTTCCACAGGACCCTTTTTCCACAACCTTTGAAAAACGGACAAGAACACATCTCGACTTGTGCTTTCCACCCTTACTAACGAATTATAATTCCAATTAACTTTAAAGGATTTTTCTCCTGTTTCAGTAACAGTTTTTTCCTTCCTCAGGACTATGGGTCGGCTTAAGCATATACTTCAGGAACAAGGTGTGATATGCAGTTCACAAGGCATGACTGCATTTGTGGAATTGCTTGAGGAAGTGTGCCCTTGGTTTCCTGGACAGGGTCCCTTGACATTAGATGTATGGTATAAAGTGGGTGCCGAGTTAAAAATGTATTATATTAAGCAGGAACACCAGAGGAGACTCTCACGCTCTGGATTCTCATTCGAGATTACTGTACAATGGCCGAGCATGATATTGTGACTCGTCCTGCTCAGTCTTCTACAGGTTCTACGACAGAGAAGGTCCGAGAGTTGTGTGATGATGTGCGAGACCACCCTAAGGAGTCCTCTAAATACTCTACTGAGGCTACTGCTTTGCAATCACAGGCTCAGTTGTCGTCCTCTATGATACAAATACAACCTGAAAAGACCACCCAGTTCTGGCCTACACCAATTCATACGCAGGTCTGAATGTCTTCTACTGCACCTGCCATGTCTCCATTACAAAAGATTGTGCAGCAGGCCACTGCTGCAGGGGAGGATGTGTCAGGCTTCATGTCACTCATGGAGCCCCATGACAGTCAGAGTACTAGAGATACTCTGTTTCGATTCAAAGCCTTGCAAACTTTTAAATCTGCTTGTCTGCAGCAAGGCCCTACAGCTTCCTTTACTCGAGCTGTGTTAGATTCCCTGCCTACTGAGCAGTTGCCTCCTAATGATTGGAAAGCACTGGCAAAAAATTGTTTGTCCTCAGAAGACTATTTCATATGGAGATCACATTTTAGCAAATTCTGTCTGGCTACAGCTGACCTAAACAAGCATCTCCATATTCCAGTTACTTTTGATATGCTTGCAGGAGAAGGCCAATATAAGAAAACGACACAACAATTAAATTTCCCAAATGCCGTATACGCTCAAGCTAATGTTGCAAAAAAAAAAAAAAAAAAAGCCTGGAATGAACTGCCTCCTACAGGAGGGCACACTGAGGACCACACTAAGATCAAACAGGGCCCTAATGAGTCCTGTCAAGACTTTGTGTCTAGGTTGTTTGTTGGCTGTCAGACTAATACTCGGCTTGTGAAACGCTTCGCATACAAAAACGCAAATGCTACCTGTCAAGCAGTTCTGAGAGCATATAGAAAAAAAGGATCTTTGTCAGATTATATTAGATATTGTTCTAACATTGGCTCAGCTTCTGACATGTGTCACTGCTGCCAGTGTGCCAAACCCTATGGTCTTCCTTCACAGAAAAAGTAAATGTCTCCAGTTTCATCGGACCAATCTTCCTGATACCTTCTTTTAACATGTACATTGCATTTCAGTGCAGTATGTTGTCTATCAGAATTTTGTTATGTCTTTTCTAGGTTTCCCCTTTTGTGACCATGTTATCTCTCACTACAGTCATTACTGTTCAGCACTTGTTACGCCCTATAACTGAACAAATGGTTCTGGGACTACTACTCTCTCCTGGATGAATGTCCCATAGAATATACAACACATTTACT
>NW_008347218.1:100283-103258 GCF_000622305.1 Nannospalax galili
ACATGTTGT
Organism: Nannospalax galili; assembly: GCF_000622305.1. NCBI lineage: Eukaryota > Metazoa > Chordata > Mammalia > Rodentia > Spalacidae > Nannospalax > Nannospalax galili. The sequence goes on from NW_008347218.1 coordinate 100,293, forward strand.
CTCCATGGCAACGTAATCATGACTGTGTTTGTTGTCAGTTACCTTGGTTACTGAGAGTATGGTATATAGTATTCTTCTCTCATGTATGGGTATCATCATTTGGCTTCCACTCCTGGTGAGTTTACTTCCTACCTTGGTGTATGCCTTCACAGTCCTATTTCCTTTACAGCTTATGACTTCACTTCAACAATTGTTTCTTGCAGCTTCACCTTCACTACATTGTTTGTAGGACTACTATCAGGTATAGCTTATTTAGCATCTGAAGACTAATATTACTATTGTCTCTAGTCATGTCTTCCTCCCATAGGAACCTTCTGTTTGTCATCATCTTTCGTTTATGCAGTTGGATTTCTGTTATTGAAGCTGAGACCACTTATTGGGCTCATGTGCCTAATCCTCCTCTTCTCCGTCCTTATACTTGGAAGGAGCCCACTATCGTGGTTCCTACTTTTCCTATGAATGTTTTGTCACGTCCTTATGGAACAGGTCAGCCAGAGTTTCCTGATGAAGAAGGGACACTGTTTAATTATACTCAATTTGTTACAGCTGATATTATGTGCTTTGGAGTTCCTCCTTGCTATCCTATAAAACAGCAACATTGGGTTGTTCCAGAAGGTAAATGGTCCTGTAGCCATCCAGATGTGCTATGGTTTTCTGCTCAGTCAATAGGTTTGGCTTGGACTGAATATGAGACTACAGCTGCTCCATCTCTCCCAGAATGTGAAAGTTCATCCTATGCTCAGATTTCTGAAAGGCAAGCCTTGATATGGCAAGATTGTAAAGGGTTAATAGGGAACGTTTATAGGTCCAGGAATCATACTTGGATCGATTGGGGTCCTTCAGGGAACTGGCTACAAAAATGTGAAGATTATACGGACTTTGTCTCTAAGTGTGATCTACATGATGTCATCCCCATGACAGATAAGTTCACTACTACTAATGCCGTGAGTTGGGTGGATGGAGGCCTAGCCAATCCTCAACCTCAGTTAAGAATAGGACATACATTATATCCTCCTCAAATGCATATTTGGAAATTGCTAGCTGCTCTTAAGCCTGTAGGACTCTTTAATGGAACTGTTGCCCTTACTTATGATAAAGTATTTTATGACTACTAAAGTTAGACATTACGATGTTTCAGCTTGTGTGCACTTTCCTCTAGTAATCTTAATTGGACGTGTGGTCATTCAGGACATGAACTTAACCTGCCAAAATTGTCGTTTGTATACATGTCTTAACAACTCTGTAGCCTTTGATCCAGCTTTTGACTCTGTTATAATTTTGACTCAAAGGAATTCTTTATGGATTCCTGTGAAAATGCATCATTCCTGGGAAAGCAGTCCTGCTCAAGGATTGATTCTGTGATTTTTCAAAAGGTTGCTACAGCGTGGTAAACGTATGATTGGTCTGATTTTTGCTGTTATTTTAGGTCTTATTGCCTTGGCCGCTACCGCAACTACTGCTGGTGTGGCGCTGCAGAAGTCTGCGCAGTCGCAGACTTTTGTTAAACATTGGCATGACAACTCCCATAAGCTTTGGACACAGCAGGCTCAGGTGAATGCTCACTTACAAGATGAAATCATGGCTTTACAAAGCTGGATTTCATTGATTAGGTAGTAAATTCTTGGAATTGCAGGAAACTGTACAATATGTCTGTGATTGGAATTCTACTCAGATTTGCATCACTCCTTATAAATTTAATGCCTCTCTTTATGAATGGCACAATTTGGAACTGTATATTCAGGGTAAAATGGATAATGCTACATTTAATGAGATGCAATTACAGGAGGAAATCTTTGCAGCCTTTTCAGAAGAACTGCCTTCCGCTACTTCTATTGATCAGATAGCTACTTCTTTAGCAAATACTCTCTCTGGTCTTGATCCTCGCGGATGGTTTCAGAGTATTTTGCATAGCTCTGGCTCTTCTTTGGTTACTTTAGTGATTGTTCTATGTATACTGTTAATCGGTGGTTGCTGTGTATCTCGTTGTCTGCAGCGGCAGGCTCACAAACGGGCTACTACACTCATCTTTTCTGCTCTTCATTTTCAAAAGGACACCGCTGCTACTATTGTTTGCTAACGTGGCTACCCAGCCCCTTGGTGGCCTGGGAAGGGGGTGTATTTCCGTTTTTTTCACAGGATATCACCATGATGTGTTCACTCCCGCCGCATTACTTCCACTGTTGTTGCCGTCATACTCTTCTCTGCCCGGACTCCGTGCCACCTATGTCATCGCTGCACCATCCATCGTCACCTCCACTGTTCCCAGTTTTCCTGGACTGATTTTTTGAACTCTGTTTGCACTGCCCTTGGACTGTTTCCATTGCCTGGTGCCCACCGTTCTACTCTGATGCATCCCTGCCCTGTTTGAATGCTTGTTTCTCCCACATGATTTGTGCACCATTGTTATGCTCTTCCCTTATGTCCTCCCTTTGACCCCTTGGGCTGTGAGGTCCTTTTTGTTTGTTTGGAGGGGGGAACTTAGGCTCTGCCTAACCTCCAGTTGCACAGGTAGAGTATTGAATTCACAGGTAGTGAATTAAAAAATCATGAAACCAAATTCAAATGTTACAATTTAAATGCTACATGATTTGGCCATATTTCGTTTCCAGACTCTGGTCCCGCAGTCCAATTTCTCTCTCCGTGACACTGTGCCTCAATGGCATTTCCCATTTCTTTCCCAAGGCCGTGGCCATTCACTGGGAGCTTTCAGGAGGCCGGTTAGCCAGAGACGGGTAAGATCCTCTCAGAGGAAAGCGGGACACTGGCCGCCCCCAACGGCTTTCACTCTGGCAGAGGACAACCTAAGACAGGCATGGTCATTCCATCCCAAGTATTGGCATGTATTTCATCTTTAAAAAGTATAAAAAGAAAGGGGGATATGTCAGGAGCCATGCTTGCCATAAGCATTGGAAATTAGGAAAGTGTCACTTTAAGAGCTTCTGAGCTCTCTGCTTCAGGGTTCAGAG
>NW_008347218.1:103703-115577 GCF_000622305.1 Nannospalax galili
CTTGTCCCAACCACTTTCCTACACCCCCTTGGGGAAGAGAAAAGAGCTCTGCTACAGAGACGTGGCAAGCTCTCAGGACTGTGGTCTGTACTGGTAGGAAGTCATTCAGATAGAACTGGACTTTAACAATGAATTTTTTTTTTTTGAAACGGGGTGTCCCTGTAGCCCCAGCTGGCCTGGAACTCACTGTTTAGACCAGGCTGGCCTTGAACTACAGAGATTCACTTGCCTCTGCCTCCTGAGTGCTGGGACTAAAAGCATGTGCTACCACGCCCATCTTAACAATAGATTTTTAAGAATCCATCTTTGATAACCAACTCCCCTACATCCCTACATCCTTTTTACTGTTATTGTTTTCATCTTAAAACTAGGACCTGGGCCACCATATAGCTGTCTTTCAACACAAGTGAGATAAAAATATGAGGCAAGTCTTTCAGGCCCCAGACGTGAGAAGGCATCCAGAGGAAAATGGCTTTCAGGGGGAAAAGTGAGAGGGAACCTAGACTTTTAGGCTCACCTCTTGAGGTTCTCCTTTGCTGCCGCTGAGGGCTGCTGACCACCACTGCTCTGTGTCCTGGGTACTTTGGAGTCTGCAAAGGAACCAGAAAAGGGCAAGTTAACAACACTCAGTATCAATGAGGGCAGGTGGTCACCAGAGTCAGGGCACAGGAACACACACCCATGGTTCAATGTGCTCCCTAAGAAAGCCACACTTTGCAAGTATACAGACATGTCCCCAAAGAGGAGCATGCCCCAGGGACAGACCACAAAGCTCCACAGGCAGGCAGATGGAAGCATGTCCTTGATTCAATCATTCTGGAAAGCCCAGGGACCCTAAGGCAGCTGTACCCCTGAGGGCTCCATACCAGGATGCACACAGCACTAGACTGGCAGAAAGCAAAGTCACTTTGGTGCAGTGTTCTAAGTCCACCCCCTACTTGCTAGACAATTCTGTGGACTCTAGGTCAGATCCTACCCAGAGCCCAGATGTTGCTGTAGGCAGTACCTGCTCTGCTGTGTATCTACAGGTCTAGATTTGGGCACAGGGGCAACAGTGGGTAGGAGGCTCTTGCATCATGTTTATTTTGATATCTGCCACGATTGAATGCTTGTCCCTCTAAAAATCATGTTGAGACATTATTTCCATTCTAAATGTATTAAGAGGCAAGACCTTTAACCAGATTAGATGATATTGTGACAGCTCCCCCACCATAGCATCAGTCAGTGGCTTTGTAAGGCAGAGAAACTTGAGTTGGCACACTTGCTCTGTCTCCCATACGATAACCTAGGCTAACCTGGATTTTGCAAAATTCCCACCAGCAAGATGGCCCTCACCAAATGGTGCCCCTTGACCTTGGCCTTTCCAGACTCCAGAACTGTAAGAAATAGACTTTTCTTTCTAAACTACCCCACCTATGGTATTTATAGAGCAGAACACAGACTAAAACAGCACCCACTTCTACAAATTTCTAACGCTAAATGTGGCAAACACTCCTTATTAAAACCAACTGTACTTCAGCTTGTCTTCTAGACTTATCTTGAAAAAAATCTAGGTTATTGGGGACTTCTGTCCTGCATATGGCAACAATGAAGGTATTGTCACTCCTTCCCTCCCCAGCCCCATCCTTCCAAACCTATGTGCGCTCTCTGACATCCTCCATCTGCGTCTTAGGACTCTAAGGCAGGAGCTACTGGATTTGTACCAGTTATGAATGAAGGGACAAGAAGGGCCATCCAGAGGTGGGTTATTCCCCTCCAGGAGACAGGCACATCCAAAGGTCATCACACCAACTCACATGAGAACACTGGCACTGCTTAGGTCTGAGGACACACCTCACACACTCCTCAGTAACATGCCAGGGTCTCAGCTGGAACTAAAGCACAGGAGGCCTGACTGCTGCCTGGGCTGACTGACAACTGCTGGGGCTTGTGGCTGGGCTTCTACATTAAAACTCCTCCTAGTCACTCACATAGGCTTTATTTAGGTATAAATCATGCTGTTTATTTTTTGTTTTTTATAATTTCCCTTTTTGGTAATGAGATGGAGCTCAGTTGGTAGAGTACTTGTCTAGCGTGCATTTATTCTGGATTCTATCCCCAGCACCACAGAAACCAGGTGTGGTGATGCACACTTGGGATTCCAGCACTTGGGAGCTATAGGCAGAAGACCAGGAGTTCAAGGTCATAGTGTATTAAAGAACTTTACTAATACCTATCTCCTAATTTCTGTGTTTACATATAGACTATTTAAAAGAGACCATAACAAAATAGAAAAAGAATACAAATTATGTATATAAATTCTAATTTGGGCCTTTTAACTTTTTTAAAAAGTATTTTATTTATTATTTTTATTTTATGTGTAGGAGTGTTATGCCTGCATATCGGTAAGTGCACATAGGTAAATAAAAAATATTTTATTTATATTTTATTTTATATGTAGGAGTGTTATGCCTGCATGTAGGTAAGTGCAATGCCCGTAGAGGATAGAAGAGGCTGTCAGATCCCCCGGAACTGGAGTTACGGACAGTTGTTAGCTGCCATGTGGGTACTGGGATTCGAACGTGGGTCTTCTGCAAGAACAGTCAGTGTTCTTAACCGCTGAGCCATCTCTCCAGCCCCTTAACTTTATATTGTAATATCTTATATAAAATATACTAAATAATTACCTTATCAGTGAAGGGATATGTCCTAGCTTGTTCTTCATTACTGTGACAAAACACTCTGACCACTACCAACTTGGGAGGAAAGGGTTTATTTATCTTACATCTCCAGGGTCACAGTTCATCAAGGAGCCCAAGGTAGGAACTCAGGGCAGGAACCTGGAAGCAGGAGCTGGAGCACAGACCATGGAGGAATGCTGCTTACTGGCTTGCTCCCCTGGCCCCTGCTCAGCCTGCTTTCTTAATGCAACACAGGCCCACTTGCCCAGGGGTGGCACCCACCACCCACAGTGGGCTGGGCCCTCCCACATCACTCGTCAAGAAGATGCCCCTCAGACATGGCCATAGGCCAGTCCGATAGAGGCAATTCTCCAATTGAGGCTCCCTCAACCCAGGGGTATCAAGTTGACACTAAAGCTATCCAGCACAGGATGACTTAAAAATTAAGACTGAAACATCCTAAGGGTATATCATAAGGTTTATTAGTAAGTCACTCAAGTGTAAAAATATAGACCAGAAAAAATAAATTATTCCATTGCCTATAGACAATCATTGCTTATACTTTGAGCCCTTCTTTGATCACTAAAAGAAAATATGACCTATTTACATATCTTACTGAACAAGTGTTATCTCATTACCTCCATATTTACTCTTAATCGCCTCCACTGTGTGATGAAAAAAATGAGATCTAGAAAGATTAACTTACCCAAAGCATAAGTGGCAAGACTCAAAACAAAACCACTGAACTGAATCCAAGAGTCCCAACTACTCCCCTCCTTCTTTACTGGAAGCAAACTTTTACCAACTTGATACTATAAAATCTAAACAGTTTCTCTAATAAATACACACAGAGCAGTCAGTAACTAACACTTTGCCATTTTAACATCATTATTCTACATGGCTGCTATATATTTAACATTTACAGGAACACAGGTGGTTCCCCCCTTAAATTATGAACAATACCTTAACAAATGCCTTTAGCATGCTCACGGAAAGGCTTTTAAACATAAATTCCTTGAAGAATTTCTCTAACAAAGGAATTTGAATTTTAATATCCATAAATGCCTCTCAAAATGTACCTACAACAAAGTATACAAAATAACCTGTTTGCCTATATCCTACCGACCACCCTTCTCACTAATAATACAATCTTAAATAAATTTTCATTTCTTTGTCATTGGTAGAGGTTGAGCATATTTTCAAATATATGTCTGTGGCTTAATCTGTAAAGGTATTCAGACTCTCTAAGATTATAGTTTGTCTCCGGATTTTACTTATATTCTCATTCAGAATTTTTACTTTTTTTGTTGTTTTTTTTTTTTTTTTTTTTTTTTTTTGGTCTTTTTGAGACAGGGTCTCCCTGTAGCCCCAGCTGTCCTGGAACTATGTAGACCAGGCTGGCCTTGAAACATATAAGATCCACCTGCCTGTGCCTCCCGAGTGTTGGGATTAAAGACATGCACCACCATGCCCAGCCAAATTTTTACATTTTTAGACAGTCCAGTTTGTTAATTTGGTTCAAACTTTCTAGGCTTTATACCAAATTTAAGCCTTTCCTAGTCTAAGAGTATAAAAATATTCACTTATTTTTCCCCTAATAAACTAGTTTTCTTTTTTCATGTATGTCTCTGATCACATATGCAATTGTGAGTAGGGAACTTAGCTCTGAATTCATTCCTAAAGATTCGTTATTAGCTATTAAAAACACTTTTACATAGTACTATATTTGATATACAAAGATGATGATCCATCATAAGTAAATGTATTGCTTGTCTAATTCTGGTGTTGGCTTTATATAGATTCAGTTATTAGTCTTTTATTTGTGAGATAGCTTATTGGATTGGGAGTAAGAAATATGGTAAGAACCAGAGTACATGGTCCATAATATATCTTGCCCTACCTCACAAATGTTTATATTATACTAATCCCCACAGTCTCAGCATATGAAATATTCTCATTATTTTTTAAACAAAACCTATAAATTCCATTGCTTTTGAGCGTAAAACAGACTCTGCTTCAATTCTAAGCACCTTCTTTTCAGTAAGTCCTTTTTGTCTTCTGCCTTCACACATTAAAATATATGTAACACTTATTTTCTTGACCCAACTGTTCAATTGCCTCAGATCTTTTATTCTAAATGCATTTTAAAAGTTTCATATTTCCAACCTATCATTTCCTAACATCCAACTTCCTAACAAGACTCTAAAGAAATAAACAGTTTTTGGTTACTACAAAGACAGACCTTCCCTAGCAATTCTCTACCTTCAGAACTGTGGCTACTATATATTTAGTATTTAAATCACACTTTCAAACTCTCTCTTTTCCATGTCCATTTCCCTAAGAAGATTCAAAGAAAAACCAATCCCTACCATAAAACTCCAAAAAGGAAAACAGTGATTTTATTTTGTAATTATCTTACCTTGATCAAACTGCTTGTGAATATTGTCTTGACCAGTTTTATTTCCACTAACACAGTACAGTGCTTCGGTACATAATCCTAAGAGATTTAAAAAAATGTTTTATAAACATATATCCATAACAAAGAATACACTTAATACTAAATCCTTCCTTAGTTACCTAACAAAATGTGATGATGTTTAATAAATTTTCCTGATATTTAAGTAAGTTCTTAATGAACTACTTTCAATTTGAAATCATTCAGGACGTTAGTTCCAAACAATATAAGGAGACAAAACTTTTCCCTGTTTCATCCAATAAGTGATGATCAAATCCTTGAAATATGTGTAAAATATGTGTGTATGTGTGTGTGTGTGTGTACATATTGTGTGCATACATGCACCTCCCACCCCCACAATCTTTTTGATGCAAAACCCCCTAAAAACTAAACAATAACCCCCCAAAATTAGTAAGAAAAGCCTTTAAGTTGTCTTATCAAGACCACTCTTTAAAAAATTATTATTATATATGTGTGTACGATTGAGTGGGGGGGTACATGTGCATGTGTGGAAGTCAGAGGACACCTCTGTGGAGTCAGTTCTCTCTTTCCAACTGTATGTGGGTTCTGGGGATCAGAACTCTGGTTCATCAAGACTATATAGTCAGGCAACTGTACCTGCTGAACCATTTTGCTAGCAAATCTTTCTTTTATGCTATAATCACTCTACTCAAATCAAACCAAATGGAATCTGTCTCCTCACTACCCTGAGGTAAGAAATCATCTCCTTCCCTGCCACAGTATTATCAGAGGATGCAAGTCAAGAGCCTGCAATTCTAACCCTAACTCTCAGCCCTCTTCCTTGCTGATAGAGTGGTAGAAAGGGCTGCTAATAAAGAAGACTTCCAAAAGTAAAAACTGTATGCTCAATGGGAAAGCACCTACATATTTTTCAAAAACTTTATTAATAAGGCACATGTACCTTTTACCAGAGTTCACAGAAAGAACATTAGAAAAGTTGTTCTAATACCATTCATGGGGCAGTATGCCAAGTTTGTACAGGATAAAATTAGTTTTCTTTCTCTCTGGTTGTTTCATCGGGTGGCTAGGAAACTAGTTAAGAAAGAACACAAAAGGTGATTAAAATGTTCTGTACACTGATAGGTACAAGCATTTATAAAAAATGCACATAACTGTCCCTGTCATGCTTAGTGTACTTCACTGTACATCAGTTCTTAAAAATTAAAGAAATTTAAGTAAATATTTAACTCTAGTTAGGTTTCCATTCTAGTATATGTATACTTTTGTGTACATTAGACTTGAACAAATTATCATGTAAATTGAAGACGATGGGAAGATGGTTTCCACCTTTGGAGAAGGGAATTAATCAATAGCAAAACACACTAAAGAATACTTAGTAGTACATCAAAATTGTAGGTATCCATAAACTCATAGCTTTTAACAAATATAAAATTAAGTATGTACATATGTATATGCAGAAAAACATGCATACATGTATTTATTTCCTAGGACTGCTTCTGATAGGGTACAGAAGCAGCTCCAATCATGGTTTCTAAATAACATTTATCACCAAAAGAAAACACAGCTCTTTGGCAAAGAGGCTGAATCCAAGGCTTGATCAAGAAAAGTACAGTCAGCCAGGCATGGTAGTACATACCTTTTATCTCAGCACTTGAGACGCAGAGGCAGGTGGCTCTCCGTGAGATCAAGGACTACAGTTGTAGGCCAGCCAGGGCTACAGAGTGACCCCATCTCAAAAATACCGCCAAAAGAAAAGTATAGTCAAACCTGTTGTGTCATATGCCAGAGAGTAATGAAATACTTAAATAGAATTATGCCAACAGACTTAAATAATAAAAATAATTTTAAAATGCTGTTATCTCAATGAACATAAAAATAGGTAAGTTAATAGCAATATAAATAAATGGGAAAGAAAAACTTATCCTGTCCCTACAAAGAAGCTATTAAATTCAAAGTTCTAACACCAACGACAAGGTCTAGCAGAGAGCAACAAACGTGAACATTTATTTATTTTTATTTATTTATTTATTTATTTATTTAATTAATTTATTTATTTTAAAGCCTACAGCACCTGGTATTCCCAGGAGGTCTCCAATCCAATTACTAACCAGGCCCAACCCTGCTTAGCTTCTGAGATCAGACACGATTGGGAGCACTGAGGGTGGTATAGCCTTAGACAACAAATATGAAAATTTAATCTCTTATGTTGAGACAATCTCTAGGTATAATGCACCGAATAGGGGCAAAATTGTAGAATTTCAGACAAAACTTCTGAATGTATCTAATGAGGAAAGAGACAAACCCACATTAAGGGCCAGCCTACAAATTAAAAGCTTGTAATTTTGAAAACCATAAAAGCCAAGAAAAACAAAGGAGACTATGGACTCCTTCCAAATGAACTGAAAACAAGTCAATCAGACTGAGGATGTAACTGAGTTCATAGAGTGCTTGCCTGGCATGTGTGATGTTCTGGGTTTAATATTCAACACCACATAAAACTGAGTATGGCAGCCACTGCCTGTAATCCTAGCACTTCTGAGGCAGAGGCAGCAAGAGGATCAGAGCTCTACACAATCAGTACAAAGCCAGCTTTGGATACATGAAACCCCTCTCAAGCAAAGACTCAATCAGCATACAATGTATCCACGTCAGCTCCAAGAAAAAGTCTTACAAGATACACTATCACGTGTTAAAATCTAAGCCAGGCATGGTGGCACACACCTTTAATCCCAGCATTCAGGAGGCAGAGGCAGGTGGATCTCTGTGAGTTCAAGGTCAGCCTAGTCTACAAAATGAGTTCCAGGACAGTTGGGGCTACAGGGAGACCCTGTCTCAAAAAAGACAAAAAAAAAATCTAAACACCTACCATATGCAGACAATAGTTTTCTGTACTACTTTGATGATTAATTATTGTGGTTTTGCATGAGAATTTTTTTGTTAGGGGGAAAAAAAGCACACACATTTAGGGGCTGTTGCCTTAAACTTATCTTCAAATGGTTCAAAGTAAATAAGCATGCACACATATAATATGTATGAGAAGTTAATAGGACAAAATAAAAATACACGCCAATTTCTTGTACTTTTATAAAAAGATGAAATTAAAATGTTATGAATTTTTTTGGCCAGGCATGGTGGTACACCCTTTTAATTACAACACTTGGGAGGCAAAAAGGATCTCTGAGATCAAGGCCAGCCTGGTCTTCATAGTGCATTCCAGGTCAACTGGGGCTACAGGGAGACCCTGTCTCAAAAAACAAAATAAGCTCGTTCACAGCTGGTAGGACTGTAAACTCGTGTAACCCTTATGGAAAGCAGTGTGGAGAACTCTTAAAAACTAAAATGAACCTACCTTATGACCTGGTTATACTACTCCTTGGCATATATGCAATGACTCATCCAATTGCGTAGACATGTATAACCGTGTTTGTTGCTGCTCTTTTTTACAATAGCAAAGAGATGGAATCAACCTAAGTGCCCCTCAACTGATGAGTGATTAATGAATGTGGTACATTTACATAATGGAGTTCTACTCAGCAGTAAAGAAAGATGAAATAATGAAATTGCCAGGTAAATGGATGGATCTAGAAATTGTTATACTAAGTAACAGAGACTCAGAAAAACAGAAGATGTATGTTCTCCCTAATTTGTGGATCTTAGCACCAAATCCTTGTAATAGATGGAATCCCACTGAAATGGGCCAATAGCCCATGGAAAAAAGATGGTGCAGAGACCTGAAGGTTCAGTGCCTTGCCACAATGGGAGGAAGATCATCTCACACCTATTACCCCCTCCAAGGGTCAGGCATCTTTGTGGAAGAGGTTGGCGGAAAGAATGTAAGAGCTGGAGAAAGGTGTTGAGTGTTAATTGGAAGTGTCCTCCAACCACTATGCCAGCAAGCTATAGTCATACCTCCTTCCCATGCTTGTCAAGGAGTCATGGGGGGAGTCAGTTACCCCTCCCACCCAATCAGGCGACCTTAGCTGCATGTGGGGGAGGGGCTAAGGATATATAGGCCCAGAACGCCATGAGGCATGCCATTTTGTGCAGCTGTCAGGAAGTCACAGGATATATTGAGTGTGGACTGTTCAGTGCAGCTGTAAATGGGGGGTGCCCACTCTCTGTAAATAAACCCCATGTGCTCTTTTAGTAAGCCCAATAAACTTAGAATTTTCAAAAAAAAAAACAGAACTAATGGAAACCATATTCTTCTACCAAATTTGACCCCATGTTGACAAATCCTTTGGTCTTTGATTTCTTATTCCTATTTTTCTCCCCTTAAACGTCATTGTGTATGTGCATGTATATATATACATATATAGGTGTGTGTGTGTGTATATATATATATACAGAGCTAATGGAAACCTTCGTTATTCCACCAAAGTTGACCCCATGTTGGCAAATCCTTTGGCCTTTGACTTTTTTGGGGGGGAGGTCTTTTTGCGACACTGTCTCCCTGTGACCCCAGCTAGCCTGGAGCTCACTGAGTGGACTGGGCTGGCCTCAAACTCACAGAGATCTGCTGGGCTCTGCCTCTTAAGTGCTGGGATTGAGGATGTGTGCCATCATGCCTGGCTTTGGTTTTTGATTTCTTATCCCTACTTTTCCACCCTTAAACTTCATTGTATATATATTTTTATGTAACCTGCTTCAAGTTACTTCTGGAAAGATGTGTTAAAAATTGTTTCTCTTTGGAATAATAAATAAATAAAATTTTATTCACCTATTTTTAAAAATTTTTTTATTTATTTTTATTTTATGTGTATGCGTGTATTGCCTGTACGTAAGTGCACCCATGTTGTGCACCGCCCACAGAGGTCAGAAGAGACTGTCAGAACCCCTGGGACTGGAGTTACAGACAGCTGCCATGTGGGTGCTGGGATTCAAACCCGGGTCTTCTGCAAGAACAACCGGTGTTCTTAACCACTAAGCCATCTCTCCAGCCCCCTCACCTTGCCCTTTTCATCCCTGACTCTCCATCTTTTCTGTTTACAAATGCCGAAGCATCCATTGTGCGGGTCCGTTCTGCAGGATGCCTGACCGATCTTCCTTAAAGCGCCTGACTCACCTGACTTTCCTTAGGGTTCCTTTGTACAGTGGTGGTGTTTGCCTGGCGTTCCTTACCTTGGTTTGCTTGGGAGTCATTATTTTCAGTGCTTGTATTGTTGTACCTATTAACTATAATTTTCACGAGGGTTTTAGTCATTTGTTTTTATTTTTTGCACATATCCCCCTTTTTATTTTTATTTTAAGGCCGGCCTGACTTTATTTCACAGGTTACCCACCTCATAGGTGGCTCCCTGAGGAGAGATGGCTATCTCCTTCCTCTAATCTTATGCATTTTTGCCTCTCTTATTGTGTCACCTCTGACCAAACCTTGACTGTCATTGAACCATGCACCTGGCCATGTGCATGTCCTGTCTTAGGAGTGCTTGTCATGGGACATTGTACCCGTCCTTGGCTAAAAATGCATCATGATTAAGGGCAGCCACATGGGTAATGCCAGCCCGTGACAGTCTCTGCCTAACTCAGTTAACCAAGCATGGGCAACCGGAGGGGGTATATTCCGAGGAGAGCCCGTAATCATGAGGAGGTGGGCCATGGCAGTTCCAAGGGTCCTCTGTCACTGAATTATCTGGTAAAGACACTTAAAGATAAGCATTATCAAGAGAAACAAAGCAAGTCATGGCGTAAGGCTAGTTGAAATACTTCTGAGACCATGTACCTTTTAGCCAATCAGCCAGTTGTCAAAGAGGCTGACGGGCAATGAAGCCAAGGAACTGAGTCCTTTAACTCAGATGGATACAAATAAAGAGAGGAATTTTGTCTCATGAACTATTGTCCATGGTCCGTCATGCTAGTCAGTCGGATCCTGGCCTACCCACTTAAGGTTTTTCGCAGGCACCCATATGGGGTTTGAATCTCCCAAAGCCTCGACCCATGGTTAGCAATGGATCTGGTCCTTTCCATTGCCCGGTAATGGGATCATTCCGTCTTACCCGTACATCAGGTCTCTGCTCCTGTCATCCCCAATGTTTCTGAAACCGCATCTTACCCATACCTCAGGTCTCTGCTCCTGTTGTCCCCAATGCTTCTGAAACCGGGATTCCAACTGATTTTTTTGGAAAATTAAGAACATTAAGAGTGAACAAGGCCATACCAACTGTTGGTGGGGGCTTATTCCCCCTTTTTGTTTTTGTAATTAAATTTTTAGGTTTTGATGGCTGTGTTCTATAATGGCTTGACCTTGGGGATTGTAGAGAATTGTTGTATTGTGCTGAATTCCCCAAAGTGAAAAAAAAATCTTGTAAATTTTTATTCACAAAACATGGTCCATTATCAGTTTTAATTCTTTGGGGTAGTCCCAACATAGCAAAGCACTGGAGAAAATGAGACTGAGCATGTTTAGACTTCTCTCCTGTATGAGCAGTAGCCCAAAAGGCATGTGAGAATGTGTCGATGTACACAAAAATATACTTAAGCTTTCCAAAAGAAGCATAGTGTATGACATCCGTCTGCCACAAGGAATTGGGCTTGAGTCCCCTGGGGTTTACCCCTGGCTGTTGCAGAGGCAGTACATGCAGGAAGGGTGGACAAGACCTACAGGTATGTATAATCTTCTTTAGGTCCTTGATGGGAACTTGAGGAAACCTCTCATGAAGTCCCCACCAACTTACATGAGTGAGGTTATGTAACCCCTGAGCTTCATTCAGGCCTGATGACAGGACCTGGGTGGAAGCCACCTTGTCTGCCTCTGCATTGCCTTGGGATAAAAGCCCA
>NW_008347218.1:117018-121322 GCF_000622305.1 Nannospalax galili
GGCATGGGTCAGAGCCTCTGTTTGCATCTGTAAGACAGCAGCCATGGCTTTGGTTTGCCCCCTCTGGATTACCACCTCCTTGGAGGCAATTAATTATCCATTGTTCCATGGACCTGTCCTTAAGGCCAGCACAGGCTATCTTGTGATCAGCATCCATTCCATCCCATACCAAGAGTTTAGTGAATTGCTCCCTCAATGGGCCTGGGGATAATTTTCGTTTTAAGCTCTTCTCCACTCTGTCTATAAACTCGTAGAGGGGTTCACCAGGCTTTTGATTAATTCCTGCAAGGGGGGATTCGGTAGGCCCCTCATCCAATTTTCTCCAAGCATTTAATCCTATGACCCTGACCTGTTCTGTATATGGGGCTGGAATGCCCGACAGTTGCTCCCCTGTGGTGTAACGGTCACTTGAACCAGTCAACATCCCAAAGGTAATGGGGACTGGTGGGTTGGCATTTGCATTCCTCTCAGCCTGTATCCTGCATTCCTCCTTAAAGAGGGCACACCATTTAATATATATAGGGCTAGGAAGGACTGCTTTGGCGAGGTCCAGCCAATCCTTTGTGGTACACTGCTGATGAGCCAAGCCTTGGAGGACAGTATCTACCCAGGGTGATCCTGGGCCATCCTCAGCCACTGCCTTTTTTAATTTCTTTAAATCCTTCGCTTCCCAGGAATACCAGGGGTCAGGGCACACACCTCCTGAGTTTACGTTAATAGGATACGCTTCCACCCATGGCCTCACAGAAGCCTCCTGAGCAGGGCCAGAATACTGGAAATGGGGATGGTTTTCATGGGTTTCAGGAAGCCCTGAAGTTGGCCAGGGCACGCCCAAGGTGCTGCTTGTTACTTTGGCCACTTTTGGTTCCACTTCTGTTGCATTTCTGCATTCTTCCTCAAACCTTTCCCATGATTCCCATGCCGGGGTTTTTGAAGGCTCGTCAGGAGGTGGCGCCGAGGGCTTAGGGCTCTCGTGCCAAAACCATGCCTTTAAGGCCGAAATAATAGGGTAGAACTACAGCGGCAGATCAACCCTCAATTGAACCTCCCTTTGTCGAGCTAGATGTTCCACATGTTCCCGTGTATCTCCAGTAAAAACATTAGCCCCAAGTAGCCAGGGAGCCAAATGAATCACCTCTGCCCAAACCTTTTGAGCTACAGGATCTGACAAATCCAATCCCCTGCTTTTAAGCATATCTCTCAGCGCTTTAAGCACCGGGTCTTCAAACTTAAAAATTGCGTTAGCCATATTTAGGGTCTTGCTTACCCCAAACTGCTCCGATTGGCCCCAATCCATTTCCCTTCTTTCTTATTTCTTTTCTTCTTTTCACCTTCCTTCGAGTGTCACGTTGAGTGCCAGTTGGCGGGGATTCGAACCAGCAACCCCCAGGGAGGTGATGATTGGGGATGAGTAAGCAGGCCGTTCACCAGCCCATGCCGCTCCCATTACCAGGAGACACTCAGACGCAACGGGGAGTCTAGTCAGGCAGGGACTCATTTATTGCAGGTGTTACAAAGTTTATAAAGGCACCTGGAACTCCCCCCTCCCCCCTGAGGGTGTATCTTAAGGATGGTCACACACTGATCATGCACTCCTCAGCAGTACGGAAGTATTCTTCAGACTTTCAAAGCAAGCCAGGCCGTGCCCCCAGTAATTTCCTCTAGGACCTATGCAAGGTGGGGCCTTTAGGTCCCCACAAACAACCAGTGTTCTTAACTGCTGAGCCATCTCTCCAGCCCCTATTCATCTATTTTTATTTTACGTGTATAAGTGTTTTGCCTGTAGAAGAGGGTATCAGATCCCCTGGAACTGGATTATGGACAGCTCTTAGCCGCCACATGGCTGCTGAAAATCAAACCTGGGTCCTCTAAAGCAGCAGTGTCTTAACAGCTGAGCCATCTTTTTTTAGTTACTTAGTTTTATACATCTGTATCTATATATTTATACATCTGTATCTAACAACTATCATAAATTCAAATGTTTTTATTTGTTACATTTAGGCAGTTTAAAGATTTATGAATTAAAATACATATTGCTAAGTATAGACAGTAAAGGTTTTTTTTTTTAGTCTTTTTTGAGACAGGGTCTCCCACTAGCCCCAGCTGTCCTGGAACTCACTATGTAGACCAGGCTGGCCTTGAACTTAGAGAGATCCACCTGCCTCTGCCTCCCCAGTGCTGAGATTAAAGGCGTGAGCCACAACGCCCAGCTCAGATAGTAAAGTTTTAGATGTTAACTTGACCAGGTATAGTACTCAGTTATTCAATCAAATGTTAATCTAGATGTTGCTGTAAAGGTCTTTGTTGATATAAAGAAAGTACATACTGTGCAATTTTGAGGACCAGAGTTCAGATCCCCAGAACCCATGTAAAAGCTAGGCAGATGTGGCAGCTGCTGTTAATCCTAGCATTCTGGAGGCAGAATTGGGATCTCAGGAGCAAACTGGCTAGTCAAACTTGGCAAGCTCTAGGCTCAGCAAGAGATCCTGCCTCAACAAAGTAGACAGTGACTGAAGAAGATACTAGACATTAACTTTGGGCTTCCATAAGGACACACATATGCCCATGCACATCAGAACACACACACACACACACACACACACACACACACACACACGGGGGGGGGGACAGAGACAAAGAAAAGAGACAGAGAGCAGATGGGAGGGAGGGAGAGAGCAACCAGTCAAACAAACAAAAAACCTGTCCAAAACCAGATTAGACTAGCATCAACCATTTGAGTAAACTTGACTTACCAGCAAAAAAGAACTAAAATACAACTTCACCCAATGAAGAAATTCCACACGTGTATACAATCTTAGTGCTTGCTACAAAAGATTCTAGCCTACAATTCCTGACTGCTAGTCTTCTGATATTGACTTTAACCAGTCTCACACTAGCAGTTAAGCCAATGCGTTATAAAATCTCTTACTTTATCTCTTCTCTGGTAGATATATGACACAGGTAAACTTTAAAAAAAAAAAGTGAACATCTCTCAAGAATATGTACTTCTTCAATGCTGGTGATTTAATGTCTCTTTTTGAGATCCAGTTCCAATGAATTTTTTCCCCAGTTTTTTCTTTCTACATTCTCATTTGCATTACAGATACCTACCAAATAAACTATGCGTCTCATTATCCCTGGATAAACGCTGTCATGCCTTTGTGAATGACTTTCTATGAATTATTCTCATTACCCCAGTTAAAGCATCTCTTCCTCACTGATACCTTTCCTGCTATTTCCAATCAGAGTCAACTTCCTTAACTGTTAAATTAATACTAGAAGGTACTTAATCATTCATCCTAAAATCCTGCCTTCTTGCTCACTAACAACAGATGTGAAAAAAGCAAACATACCAATTCAATTATCTAAATGTGAATTAGTCGAGTCTTACTTGGATGAATCATCCAAAGAGTCCATTCTGGGCATCTAATCATAAAGCAGATTAAAAATATATCCTAGAGCTGGAGAGATGGCTCAGCAGTTAAGAACACTGGTTGTTCTTGCAGAAGACCCGGGTTTGAATCCCAGCACCCACATTGCAGGCAACAACTGTCTGTAACTCCAGATCCAGGGGATCCGACAGCCTCTTCTGTCCTCCACGGGCATTGCACGGCACGGGTGCACTTACCTACATGCAGGCAATACATGCAAACACATAAAATAAAAATAAAAATTTAAAAATAAATAAAAAATAAAAATATATTCTAATATTTCAAAATGAAATATTAAAAAATCTGAAAGTTTACAACCCTTAACCAAGCATTATTTTGTAATAAATGTCGTAAATCTCTATATTAGTATTATCAGTAACTGAAATTTTCAAAATAATCTTAAGTTCTATTTGAGTTACTAACAAATACAAAACTAGGATTTTCAATGCTAGTACGCGAGTACAGTCAGGTTAAAAAAGTACATTAAATGGATTACAAAGGGTAATGGAGCAAGATGTGTAAATAAAAAATCCACATATTAGATGAACATGTACAAGGGAGTAGTATCATCAAATATGGTGGTAAACACCATTTCTCTACCCAGTTCTACAACCAAAATTAAAAACAAGCTTCCAGGGGCTGGAGAGATGGCTCAGCAGTTAAGAGTACTGACTGGTCTTGCAGAGGACCCAGGTTCGATTCCCAGTACCCACGTGGCAGCTATGAACCTTCCTTAACTCCAGTTCCAAGGGAATCCAAAGCCCTCTTCTGACCTCTTCAGCACTGTACGACATGGTGCACTCACGTACATCCAGGCAATACACTCATACACATAAAATAAAAATAATAAATAAAATATTAAAAAAAAAAAAA
>NW_008347218.1:121435-124042 GCF_000622305.1 Nannospalax galili
ATTAAAAAAAAAAAAAACAAGCTTCCAAAAGAACCAAAATTAACCTTTACAGAACTCTGGGATCTGAGAATGAACACACACACACACACACACACACACACATGTTGGGGACCCCTGCTGTTTAGGGTAGCAGTCTCCCCATGTCCGGATAGCCGCAAGCGGGCTCGGCGCAAATGGGAGACTCCCCTTCTCAGCGGGGCGCCTTCTGCTCTTCTCCCTGACTTACTTTTGAAATGCCTGTCACAGATACATGCCCTCCGGCACAGAAACTACCAGGTCTTAATCAGGCATTGTCTGATAGCCTGATAGAAGCCCACCGCCCTATGTAAATGAAGCATTCCAGGAGCACCTATCAGCTAAGGCTTTTTCTACTATCTCCACACTATAAATAATCCTAGTTTTACCCCAATAAAGCTGGAGCTGAATCACTGAGATCTGAGCTGAGTCACTTGTCTGAAGCTGTAACACTAAATCCTGTGATCCAGTCTCCCTGGGGGGGGCTATCCTTCCGTCATTGACCCACGAAGACCCTGCTTTCGCTGTCCCGCACCTCCCCTCGTGACCCCGCAGCTGACGGATCTCGAACCCAGAGGGAGTGCTCGGTAGATTGGGACGGAACCCGACCGGGTAGCTGACAGTGGTCCTCGAGAGCCGCCAGGCCTGGTAGCGGAGAGTCTCAGCAGACGTGGTGCACGACCCGCCCCGCGTCCCCCCAGCGGTGCAAGGGAGACCGGTGCCACGCCCAGCAGCTGGCGCTCCGCGAAACCGCACGCCCATACACACACACACACACACACACACACACACACACACACACACAGAAATCCGGAAATGTTAGTGAGGAAAGAACCTCTAAATTACCTATATAGTATCTTCCATAATCCTAGACTGGTAGACTCATGAACATAGCCTATACTGTGGATGCAAGCTGTCAAGTGCCAGAAGGAGCAATAAGGACCAATTCTTGTCAAAGAATTGTGGATGTGGACTTTGACCTGTCTGGTGGTTCCCAGAGGAATGCAAAGGCTTACCTTTCATCAACTCTCTGGAGTCAAAAAGTATTTTCTCTCCTTTGGTTCTAGGCATTTAAGGAAACTACTAAAACACTAAGCTTATGGAATACAGACCTCAGTGGCAAAAACTGAAAAAGAATAGTGTACAATAGTGGACAAGTCACTAAACAAGCAAACAACATAACCCACCAACAGCACAATCTTATTGAGGGGGCAACAAGGTGATTTCCGGAGCTGCCAAAAATTTCAAAGTCATCTGTTTGCATAAGAAATTAAGAGGCAAAATGTGACCCCCTATAGGGAAAACAAAGATTATTCATGAAGAGGCCAGCCTTACAGAGATTTTTAGATCAACTTTTTTTGGAAATTCACAAAGAACTAAAGGAAACCATGAAGAAAAAAGCTAAAGGAAACCAATAGGATGAATTAATGACCAGAAGGTAGATATGGTGGAATGGTGGTATCTACATGCTTGGATACATAGCTAATTGCAGGCCAGCTTGGGCTTCATGACACCTGTTTCAAAAGCAAAAAAACCAGAGGACATCAATAAAGACAGAGAAACAATGAAAAGGTCCCAAAGAGAAATTCTGGAGCTGAAAAGTACAGTGAAAAGTAAAGTGAAGAACTTACTCTAAATGCTTCCAACAGATGTGAGCAGGGCCAGGAAAGCACTGGGGTTAGCTAAGCCTGGCTGAATCTGGTCTAAGGGAAAAAAGGAAAAGCGAAGAAGGAAAGGAATAGCATACTCACAGAATCTTAACGTCTAAGACGATTTTCAGAAACCAGGGCAAGTCAGAACGCAGCAGAGTAATGTTTATGGTGCCATGATCATTTTTTAAAAAAAGGAGAAACAAAAGGCTGTTACCTATCAAAAATTCTTCATCTGGCAAAACCAGTCTTCAAAAGTGAAGGAAAATGAAGGAAAATTAAGAAAATCTGAGAGAAACAAAAGTTGAGTTTGGACACATCCTATATGAAATGATAGGGAAAATAAGCAGAAACCATGTCGACAGAAACTTGAAGCTATAACAATAGGAAAACCGAGATGAACAAATAGCAAACAAACAAACAAGAGAGCTACACTAAGTGCATAATACAGAGGGACATAAGCCAGCAGTTCTACTTCAGCTTTGATTAGTCTGTAATTTCTCCTTTTTTCGGGATAGTTGGTATCTTAAGTGCATAAATGTAACAAATGTTTGTTAACAGACATACAATGTGTAAAGATGCAATTTGTGGCATTAATTTAAAGGGATGCGAAACAGTTGTAAAGGAATTTTGTGTACTTTTGAAATAAAATTGGATTTAATTAAAACAGGACTGGTAAAAAGTGAAGATGTTATAACCCCTTGGTAACAATTAAAAAAGCTAATTTGAACTCTCCCTTTCTCTGTAATAGACTGATAGAATGGATAAAAAGAAAAAAAAACATGCTGCAGCCTATAAGATACCATAAATTCCTAACTTGAAAGTGGGGAAACTGAGGTCCCTGAGAAAGGGGTCCTGCCCAAATGTGCTGATTGTTATTTAAAGAGATTGAAGTACTTCAAAGTACGCCTTCAGCAGCTCAGATAGAAAGTTACCGGGATAG
>NW_008347219.1:0-805 GCF_000622305.1 Nannospalax galili
TTATTAAATTCAAGGTGTAATTTTAATTGCTATAAGAATATTTCTAAATTATTTAAAAATTGTGCTGGATAGCTTTAGTGTTAACTTGACACACCTGGGTTGAGGGAGCCTCAATTGTGGAATTTCCTCTATTGGACTGGCCTGTGGCCATGCCTGAGGGGCATCTTCTTGATGAGTGATGTGGGAGGGCCCAGCCTACTGTGGGTGGTGCCAACCCTGGGCAGGTGGGCCTGTGTTGCATAAGAAAGCAGGCTGAGCAGGGGCCAGGGGAGCAAGCCAGTAAGCAGCATTCCTCCATGGCCTGTGCTCCAGTTCCTGCTTCCAGGTTCCTGCCCTGAGTTCCTACCTTGGGCTCCCTGATGAACTGTGATCTGAGAGTTGTAAGCTGAATAAACCCTTTCCTCCCCAAGCTGGTGTTAGTGAGAGTGTTTTGTCACAGCAATGAAGAAACAAACTAGGACAGAGATTGGTACCAGAGAGTGGGATATTGCTGTGACAGACAGACCTTTGTGTTTTTGGGAGGACTGTGGAAGTGTCTGGAACTTCGGGCTGAAAAAGCCATTGCGTGCTCAGAGGTTGCTGCAGTGGAGCTTGGAACAGTTATGCTGAAAGAGTTGTAGACGACGGAGGCCTGGCTTGTGAAGCTTCAAAGGGAAGCGGAAACTATCAGGGCTGTTCGTGTGAGATTTTGGATTGAGAATCTGTGGGTTCTGGTCAGCTGGTTCTGAAGACTCAGCTGTGATTAAGAAGAGAACAGAACCTGAAGCAAAACCTTTGCTTTTCTGGGACAATTGATGCTGGTTAG
>NW_008347220.1:0-1853 GCF_000622305.1 Nannospalax galili
TGGGAAATTTTCTTCCATGATTCTGTTGAAGATCTGGTCCATGCCATTGTCCTTGGATCCTTCTTCCTGTATGCCCATGATTCGTAAGTTTGGTCTTTTTATGGTGTCACACAATTCCTGCATATTCCTTTCTTGTGATTTCTTAAATTTTTCATAATTTTTGCTTATGTGGTGTAGTTTTTCCACTTTATCTTCCAGTCTTGATACTCTGTTTTCCATTTTGTTCATCCTGTTGTTGAGGCTTTCTCCTGTCGTTTCTAAGTGGCTTACTGAGTGTTTCACTTCCTTCTTCATTTCAGCCTGAGTATTCTTCAATATTTCTCTTTTCTGAATTCATTCATAAGTTTATCCCTATCTTCCTTCAGTTCTTTGATTTCTTTTTTTGTGTGTTCTTTAAATTCATTGAATTATCATATAATTCTTTTATCATATTCATCATTGCTCTTTTGAGTTCCATGTCCTGCATTGTCTCTAGGGGGTTCTCATTGTGCTCCTCTGGAGGATTCCTGGTATTTGGTGGGGATATGTTATTTTGGTTTTTCATGTTATTATTTGTTCTCTGTGATTTTGACATGTGAATTTCTTTTGTAGTTTCTGATTCTTGTGTGAGATTCAGACCTTCAAATTTAGGTCTGCTTTTTGTGAACTTTATGTGTCTTTATGGTTTACTTTTTGGGCAAGAAATGCTGGTTGGTCTAAGCTTCCCGTTCTCTCTTTTGATTTTATATTGGAGTGACCAGATTGCTTTTGTCTTCAGGAGTTCCCACAGAGGCCCAAGTCAGATGAAGGATCAGATGCTCTCAGGCTTTCTCCTAAGGTCTAGATCCCTCCAGGAAAGATGTTGTCCTCAGGAATTTGGGTGTTGGACTGGCCTTGGAGCCTGGCCCAGGAAAGATGCTGGTCTAGGGCAGCTGGTGGCCCTGCCACCCAGAGATGCAAAAGTAGATGGGGCGGGAAGAGGCCCCAAGGACTCCTGGGGACTGCACTGAGAAGCTGGGTTGGTCCTGGAGAGAGGCCTGCTGGTAGGAGAGAGGCCTGCGGCGGGTCCTGCAGGCCCAGGAAGCAGAGGGAGGTGAGGGCCGTTGTTGAACACTTTTAAAGATGTTTCTTTGTCGTCTTTATTTCTTCCTTTGAAAAAATTCTGTTTAGATTTTTAGCCCATCTTTTAATTTTAGGGTCTTTTTTTTCTTGTTTTTTGGGTTCTTTATATATTCTGGATGTTAAACTTCTGTCAGATGTGTCACTGGTGGAGATTTTTTCCCACTCTATGGGTTTTCTCTTTCTTGATTGTTTCTTTTGCTGTACAGAAGCTTTTTAGTTTAATGAGATTACACTTGTTGCTTGTTGACCTTAGTTCCTGAGCAACTGTTGTCTGATTCAGAAAGTCCTTTCATATACCTATGTCTTGTAGGTTACTGCCAATGTTTTCTTATGTTTTCTTCCAATACTTCAGAGTTTCCAGTTTCACATTGAGGTGTTTGATCTCAACATTTGGAGTTGTCTTTTGTACAAGGTGAAAGATAAGAATCTAGTTTCATTCTTCTACAGGTGGAGATCCAGTTTTGCCAGCACCATTTCTTGAACATGCTGTCTTTCCTCCAGTGAATGTTCTTGACCCCTTTGTCCAATATCAGGTGGTAAAAAGTGCATGTACTTATATTTGAGTCTTCAATTGTGTTCCATTGATCTATGGGTCTATTTTTGTGCCAGTACCATGATGTTTTTATGATTATAGCTCTGTAATACAGTTTAAAATCTGGTATAGTAATAACCCCAGCATTGCCCTTACTGCTCAGGGTTGTTTTGGCTATCCGGGGTCTCTTGTGCTTCCATATGAATCTTAGGATAGATTT
>NW_008347220.1:3366-4365 GCF_000622305.1 Nannospalax galili
AAAGTAGTCCTAAGAGTTTGTCTATCTTGTTTAGCTTTTCAAAGAACCAGCTCTTAGATTCATTGATTGTTTTTATTGTCTGTGTTTCTAGTTCATTGATTTCTGCTCAGATTTTTATTATTTCTTCTCTTTTACTAGGTTTGAGGTTGGTTTGATCTTGCCTTTTCAGAGTCTCGAGTTGTGCTGTCAATTCATTTTCATGTGCTCTGATTTTTTAATGTAGGCAGTTAGAACTATGAACTTCCCTCTTAGGACTACTTTTAAAATGTCCCAGAGGTTTTGTTGTGTTGTACTGTCCTTTTCATTTAATTCCAGAAATATGTTTATTTCTTTCCTAATTTCACCTTTGATCCACTCGTCATTCAGGAGTATGTTGTTTAATCTCTTTGTGGTGTGATAGAATGCATAAAATTATTTCAACTTTTTTTGTATTTATTGAGGTTTGTTTTGTGACCAAGAATGTGGTCAATTTTTAAGAAAGTTCCATGGGCTGCTGAATAGAAAGTATATTCTTTGATGCTTGGGTGAAATATTCGAAAGATGTCTGTTAGGTCCCTTTTATGTATGGTATCATTTAATTCAGATGTCTCTCTGTTTATTCTATGTCCAATTGACTTGTCTAATGGAGATAGTGGGGTATTGAAGTCCCCAACTATTACTGAGTTGAGCATAATCTATGTCTTACAGTGCTGTAGTGTTGTTTTTATGAATTTGGGTTCACCAGAGTTTGGTGCATCCAAACCATCTTCTTGGTTAATTGTTCAGAATGAAGTTACCCTGTTTGTGTCTTCTGATTAGTTTTAGTTTGAAGTTTATTTTGTCAGATATTAGGATTGCAACCCCTGCTTGTTTCTTAGTGCCATTTGCTTGAAATATTCTTTT
Source organism: Nannospalax galili (assembly GCF_000622305.1). Lineage (NCBI taxonomy): Eukaryota > Metazoa > Chordata > Mammalia > Rodentia > Spalacidae > Nannospalax > Nannospalax galili. Next base: position 4,249 of record NW_008347220.1, read on the forward strand.
CCAGCCTGTCAACCTTAAGGTAGTTCCTGTCCTTGAAGGTTAGATGAGTTTCTTACAGACAACAAAAAGATGGACTTTGTTTCTTTTTTTTATAATTTTATTTATCACTTTTATTTT
>NW_008347221.1:0-1410 GCF_000622305.1 Nannospalax galili
TTGAATTCCTTGTTCACATTTATGTGTTCTTTTTGAGAACAGTACCTTAGAATGAGGTTTCAGGATGAGTTTCTTTGGGGGGGTTGTTTCAAGAGGACAGAACCAGGCTGGGAGGGGTAGGTAGGGGTGTAGGTTGTCTTACTAGGTCCAGGTGTGGTCTAAGCCCACAGCAACTCTGTAAAGAGGCTGTGTACTGAATCCAGGGCTAGAATGACAACTGGAGCCACTTGGTTGGGATCTAGAGGTGTGTGCGATGGGCGGGTCTGAGTGGGTCAGGGAGAGTCACCTGGGTCAGAGGAGTGACCCAAAGAATGGAGGTGGAGCAAATTCAAGGTGATTTGAGAAGGAAGGGGTGTGGCATGGGCCGCGTTGGAAGTGTGAGGCAACAGGAACTTGAGGCGGAGTGGGTGGGACCAGAGCAGAAGTGCAGAGGGACTGAAGTCTGGCGGGACCCTGGAGCCTTTGGAGCCTGGAAAACTCCACTGAGACCTAGGGAGACCCAGTCTAGGCAGCACGCGAAACTTCATGGAAGTCATAGGAACCGCGTAGAGCGGTTGGTACAGAGTGGATGAGAGGTGAGTCTGGGATGGACCCTCAGGGTGGAGGAGAGTGTGGGCAGAACCTTAGGCCATAGGAAAGACATCTGGTCACGTGATCGGAGTGGCCCGGGACAGTTTGCAGTTAGATTTGGGGGCTGGGAGCAAGGCAGGTCCCTGAAACTCACGTGGGAGTTAAATATTATTTACGCTTACTCTACAGCAAAGATCGCAGGTCTCAAAACTGGGTTGCAAATATTTCGGTATGTTGACCTGTGCATTCTCTTAGATTTAGATTAGTAAAGTAAATAAATGTAAGACCATATGAACTAAGACTAATCCTGACTTTTATCAGCAATTTTATGGTTTCCACCATACTCTTGTAAAAAAATCACATACACTATTTTGATTAATGCGCAAATATGGCAGAGTGATTTCAAGTATACAGGAATTACTTCAAGTCAACTGTTTCTCCCAGTGCTGTTGTGGAAAAAAAAAAAAGCTCTTCCAGTGTAAATTCATTCCTGCATTCTGACTGGCATGTTTTCCTTTTCTGTGTCTGAGTGGCTATGGATATGGGGGTATGGAGAGCTTGTTAGAATTAGTCACACAAGGAATGATTCTAGATTGTATTGAATCAGAACACATGTTTTAGAGGACATTCACAGTTATAGTTGCAAGCACTAACACTTAAAAAATAAACTTTCAATTCACCATTAATATTCCATCTGAAATACATAATTTATGATATAAATCCAGCATTAAAATGGGTATTTGTCATTAAGGTCTTAATTTTGATCCTGTAGTCCATAAAAGCATGGTACGATCTGAGCATGGGGGCACACGCCTTTTATCCCAGCACTTGGGAGGCGTA
>NW_008347221.1:2912-3921 GCF_000622305.1 Nannospalax galili
GCCAATAGGGAATCGGGACACAGACCACTCTGGCTTCTTCCATGCTGAACAGGGATGCAGGGTGAGGCAATTGGGGTATCCCTTCAATCTGTCTATCTAGAAGACTCCCAAATTGCGTAACTCTTATCTGTAGGGCGAAAAGTCCTTGAAGTACAGGCAAAAGTAGTTAGCATTACAAGTTCTAGACAGGGAACCAGAAAAGTCAGAACACGGCAAATTTCAAATGTTCATATCAGAGTTCCATTGGTTTTTTTGAGAAGAGCTTCCAAAAGCATCCCTTTATTGGGTTCTTCCTCATTTTTCTTTTGTCCTCCAAGGCTGGACTATTTGGGTGGGAAGAGTAGATGGATACTCAAGTGACAGTCCAGTGACCCTGCTTGGCACTCCTTTAATGAAGAAAGGAAGAACAGGGAAATTTGCAAATGTTCATATGACAGTCCATTGGTTTTTTTGACAAGAGCTTCCAAAAGCATCCCTTTATTGGGTTCTTCCTCATTTTTCTTTTGTCCTCCAAGGCTGGACTATTTGGGTGGGAAGAGTAGATGGATACTCAAGTGACAGTCCAGTGACCCTGCTTGGCACTCCTTTAATGAATGAGCACAATGGTCAACAAGCCCAATTGTGACTGTGTTTATGGATCAGGTTCAGCAGTAGTCATGATGATGGTAGTTGTTTCTTTCAGAAGGCACTGCTGTACAGTGTCATCTTATTAAAAGGACTTGGAATTTAAAAGAATCTGGTGCTAGGAGCTACATATGAGGTAGAACATAGGTCATTTGTTTTTCTGAGTCTGTGTTCACTTAGTATAACAGTTTCTAGTTTCATCCATTTAAATGCAAACTCCATGATTTCATCTACCTTTACTTCTGATTAGAACTCCATGTATAAATGAACCACATTTTCATTATCCACTCATCAGTTGAGGGACACTTAGGTTACTTCCATCTCTTAGCTATTGTGAAAAGAGCAGCAACAAACATGGATGTATAAATATCTTTGCAATAGGATG
>NW_008347221.1:4921-8454 GCF_000622305.1 Nannospalax galili
ATTACCATCATTTTGATTGTTATTTATGTTCTCTGTATAATTTTGTGTTTCCTAGTTTATATCTTTGTTTATCATTTTTGGTTGCCCCTAGGGTATAGTTGTTTCTCTCTCTGTTCTCTGTATTTCTTCAAGTATTCTTTGAAGTGCTATTTTGTGGACCCATATTCTTTCAGACTATTCATGTCATGGAAGATTTTTTTTTTCCCCCTCAAGTATAATAGACATTTTTGCTGGGTATAGTATTCTGGGCTGGCATCTATTGTCATGTAGAACTGGAAATACCGTGGTCCAGGCTCTTCTGGCTTTCATAGTTTGCATTGGTAAGTCATCTGTAATTCTGATGGGCTTTCCTTTGTATGTGTCTTGTTTTTCTTTAGCTGCTTTCAGTATTGTCTCTTAGTTCTGTACATTTAGTGTTTTTACTATTATATGTTGAGGGGAGTTTCTTTTCTGATCCTATCTATTTAGTGTTCTATGTGCTTCCTGTATTTGTATGGGGATGTCTTTCCATAATTTTGTGAAATTCTCTTCTACAATCCTGTTTAAGATCTGATCAACAACATTAACCTGAAATTCTTCTCCTTCCTCTATTCCTATGATCTGTAGATTTGGTCTTTTCATGGTGTCCCACATCAATTGCATAGTCCATTCTAGTGTTTTTCTTTTTTTTAATTTTCCATACTCTTTGCTTGAGTGATGCAATTCTTCAACTTTATCCTCCAGTGTTGATATTCTGTTTTCCACTTAATTCATTCTAGAGGTGAGGCTTTCCCCTGTTGTTTCAAGTTGGCTTATTGAGTTTTACACTTCCTTCTTCATTTCTGCCCCAGTTTTTTTCAATGTTTCTGTCTCTTTAGTAAATTCATTCAGAAGTTTATCCTTATCTTCATTTAGCGCTTTGATTTGCTGTTCATGTGTTCTTTAAATTTGTTGAATTCCTTGATCATATTTATCATTATTCTTTAAAAGTCAGTGTCCTGGGCTATTTCTAGGGGGTTCTCCATGTAGAATTTTTCTACAGGATTGGTGGTGTTTGGTGGGGACATAGTGTTTTGGCTTTCTATTTTATTATTCTTTCACTGTGTTTTTGGCATGTGAATTTCTTTTGTTGTTTATGATTCTAATATGAAAATTAACTTGAAGTATGCTTCTCTTTGTATTATACAGGTGCCTAGATCCTTTCTTTATTGACCATGGAAAGCTAGTTGGTACAGGGTTCAGGTTCTCTCAGGTTTATTTTGGAGGGAACTGATGGCTTCAGATCAGCTATTCAAGGGTACCCACAGAAGCCCCTCCAGTCAGGTACATTTAGGCTTCCTTTACCATGTGGAGGCAGGATCCAGGCTCTCTCAGGCAGTCACACGCATTGTCAACCCTGTGCTAGAGGGAGGCCAGAGGAAGGCCAGAACTCAGCACTCTCTGGTGGTCTGCTGAGCTCTAGGCTGTACTCTGTTGGAGATCCGAACCCACCCTCCCCAACATTAATTTTTGACAAGAAAGAACTATATGGGTAGGCCACTCAAAGGCAGAAAAGCAGATATTTCTACGGGGTCTCCATGTTGAGCTTTCTTCCTGCGCTTCTACAGTGACAGCAGACAGTATAACGGCCTATTTTGTTTTCTCAGGTGCTTCTTCCTCTTGTTATGTTGGCAGGTGAAGTGAATTTTCAGTAAACTGAGAAGAAGTTTCTTGAAAGAGGGAGAAGACTGTTTATGTATTGCCTGGGAAGAAACTCCCAGAAGGAGGAGAGAGATGGCTTCTTTTCAGGTAAATACATCCAAGGCCTAGACCACATACACTTAATTTCCCTAAATGTTTGGTAGTTTGAACTTGTAATCTTTACTTGTCCAAAAACTTGCTATGTAGGCCAGTCTAACCTGGATCTCACAGAGACCCTAGTGACCTTTTGTCTGGAGTCCTGGGTGTAAAGGCCCAAACCACCATGCCTGGGCCACATTTCATATGTATCACCTATGTAGCATATCTACCTCTCCATTTTGTCCTCCAGTGCTTATGCTTTCCAGACTAATCCAATGAATTCATGACCAACTATCTCAAAAATGTTTCTGATATGATAGGTGAAAGTTCAAACATGTCAGTCTTCACTTTCTAAGGAGGATGGACTTGGGTTCTCATATGCCGCTGAAATATGTCCATCTTCAGTTTCTAAGGAGGATGGACTTGAGTCCTCATATGCCACTGTATTGTTGTTTGATCTATACATAAAACATATTTTTGTGGATTAGTGTATTACTTTACTCAGTATTTAATCCCACCAACATCACAGGGCTGATGGAATGTGCTGCTGTGTTTGTTGACACCTGTATTCTTTTGTCTCCTGGTAGTTGATTCCCTTGGTTAAACTGCTCTGCACCAAATACCAGACATTGACATCCTTGTTTTTAATTTGTTAGGAATAAGTTTTCTTCTGGTAGTATACAGAATGAAGCACATGAAAAAATGACACTTAATGCAGAATCTCTCCTTTCATCACTGTTAGTTTTTTTCCTTTCTTTGGAGAAAGAAACCTTTCTCATTTCTTTGCTAAATGCTGAGTTCTCCATGTGGAGATTCTGAAGCAGACATCTTTTTCTCTGTTGGGTTAATCACAGCACTACCTCCTTTACTGGTTATTTCATCCTTAGAATGAGCTCTCTTTATCAAATGTTACACACATGTAGTTGTCTGGTTTTGAAAGCGTATGTGTATGCAGCGTTAACATTGTTCAGCCGGCATTGATCTTGCCTTCATGTTTTCGTTACTGTTTGGTGAGGAGCCATGTTCTCAGGCCCTCTTATTGTTGTGTGCATAAGTCAGCCAGTGTGTTCCTTCTAGGTAAATTTAGGTTCGTAAGTGATGATAGAAGAAATCATTATAAAAGTATTGTTAGAATAATGATGCTCTGATATTTCTGTAATTTCTATGTTACATGCAGGGTGTAGGATTTTCTTTACAAGGATTGTGTCTTCTTGGTGTGGAGGAGAGCACATACAGTTCTTTATTTTCTGCAATGTTCTATTCAGTGCTGTTGGAGAAGGTGTCATTTGTACCTGGGGCCCTGGCCTCACTGGAAAGTCTGTAAGTAAAGGGTTAAGTCAGGTCCAGCCAAAGATCATGTTAAGGTGAAATTCTGTGTTTCAGATAGGACTAAAGTGCATGGTTATAAACATTCGAATTTATGACGCAGACTTATAATCATTGTAACTTTACATCAGATAAATATATACAACTGGTCTTACATGTTACTAATATAGGAGTGAAGTGCAATTCCTGTGTTGATGGCTTAATTTATGTGCTATGCTCCTTAACACCATAATCTTCACAAAAACTTGGAGGGTCTGATGCTATTCTTTTTTGCACAGAGTTTGTGAGTAGATTATAGATAGTTACTCCAGTAAGAAATATCCTTTTTATTCATTCAGATTCATCATTTAATTCAGAAGGCATTTACTAATTATCTTTTTCTTTCTTGGGTCCAGTACCCTGTTTAAGCGCACATGTTATAATTGTTGTTTTTCATTTTAGGATCCATT
>NW_008347221.1:8828-9716 GCF_000622305.1 Nannospalax galili
ATTAATTTCAGCCACACATTGGCACATGATACTTTAGCCCTGTAGCCAGAATCTTATTTTTAAATATATAGTTTATTTTTATTTTATGTGTGTGAGTGTACTGCATGCATGTATATGAGTGTACCAGCATCATATTCCCCTAAAACGAGTCAAGGATGGTTTGTAGCTGCTATATGGGTGCTGGGAATCAAACCCAGATCCTCTGCAAAAGCAGTCAGTGCCCTTCACCACTGAGCCATCTCTTCAGCTCCTGTAGCCAGAATCTTAAAGTTCTATTGCCATAGCTGAATTGTGAATCAGTGATAGAACTCAAAATATGAAAACTGAAAACATTCCTATGCATTCTTATGAGGCTGTCAGAAAACAAAATTTGGGAAATTATTTGGAGACTCCATTGTTTTTCTGAATATTATCATTGGAGCATAGTGCTGTGTTACAAATCTGGTACTTTCTAAAGAGTCCAGGAAGCATCATGTGCCCCTTTCTCATACACAGGTCTTGCTGCATGTAAGCCTGTTCTGGTCTCCTGTCTGGAGGAAAGCAAAGAGCCCTGGGATGTGAAGAGAGGAGAGGCTGTAGCCAACCAGGTAGGTTTGAGTGGATGAATAAGGGGCCCAGGTGAGAGGACCCAAGTAAAGAAGGATAAAGACCTGAAAATAGGTTTCCCATAGTCTATTTCATGAGAAAGAGATTCTAGTAATTCTTGTTATCCATAAGATGAGATTTCTTACATCATGACCTTCCATCTTATGTCAGTCTTGCCATTATCAGTATTGTCTGAGCCCCATGGATACTGGACTGAAACCTCTAAAGATGGAGCCAAAGTTTAATGTTAATTGCTGAACAATTTTTCTCAATTGTAGATCATATGAAAACAATCCACAATGT
>NW_008347222.1:0-556 GCF_000622305.1 Nannospalax galili
GTCTTCTGAAAGAACAGTCAGTGTTCTTAACTGCTGAGCCATCTCTCCAGTGCCCCTTTTGTCCATATATGTAAGAGTAGTGTAGCTGGGTCATAAGGTTATTCTATGACTAGACTTTTGAGAAACTACCAGGCAGATTTCAGTGTGGTCACAGTAGTTTACAGTCCCACTAACCTTTCCACACATCTTCAATAGCATATGCTAACATTTTATTCATGTTGGTGGTCACTCTGACTGACGCAAGATGAAACCTTCAAATCATTTCAATCTGCATTTCATAATGTCTAATTATGTTTAACACTTTTGGTGTTATTAGTCATTGTGTTTTTTCTTTTGAAAACTCTCTTTTCTATGACCTATTTTAAATTAAGTTATTGGTTTTCTTAATATGTAAGTTTAAAAAAACTTTTTGGGGCTAGAGAGATTGTTCAGTTAAGAGCGTTGGCTGCTGTTTCAGAGTACCTGAATTCGGCTCTGAGCATCCTCATGGCAGCTAACAACTGTCTTTTACTCCAGTTCCTGGAGATCTGATGCCCTCTTCTGGCCTCTGTGAACA
>NW_008347223.1:0-277 GCF_000622305.1 Nannospalax galili
TTCAATCTTTTTGTATTTTTTGAGGTTTGTTTTGTGCCCCAGTATATGGTCCATTATGGAGAAGGTTCCATAGGGTGCTGAATAGAAAGTATGTCCTTTGGTGCTTGGGTGTAATATTCAGTAGATGTCTGTTAGGTCCATTTGATATATGTTATTGTTTAATTCAGATGTCTCTCTGCTAATTCTCTGTCCTGCTGACCTATCTGTTGGAGACAATGGGGTATTGAAGTCCCCTACTATTAATGAGTTGGGATTCATCTGGGTCTTAAAGACCTGT
>NW_008347223.1:350-512 GCF_000622305.1 Nannospalax galili
TTGTTCCTTTGATCAAAATGAAATAGCCCTCTTTGTCTTTTCTGGTTAGTTTCAGTTTAAAGTCTATTTTGTCAGATATTAGGATTGCTATACCTGCTTTTTTCTTAGTAGCATTTGCTTGGTATATTTTTTTTCCATTCTTTCACTTTAAGATAGTGTCTG
>NW_008347224.1:0-397 GCF_000622305.1 Nannospalax galili
CTTTTGTGCCTCCATATGAATTTAAGGATGCATTTTTTTAATTCTGTGAAGCATGTCATAGGGATTTTGATTGGCATTGCATTGAATCTATATATTGCTTTTGGTAGCATGGCCATTTTAATGATATTAATTCTTCCAGTCTATGAATCTGGGAGGTCCTTCCATCTCCTGGTGTCTTCCTCAATCTCTTTCTTTAACAATTTAAAATTTTCATTGTAGAGATCTTTGGTGTCTTTCATCAGATTTATTCCAAGATATTTTAATTTTTTGCAGTGATTGTGAATGGGAGCATTTTCCTGTACACCTCTTTTAATTCCTTGTTATTGGTATATAGAAAGGCTACTGCTTTTTATAGATTGATTTTATAACCTGTCACTATACTGAAAGTGTTGATCAG
>NW_008347225.1:0-583 GCF_000622305.1 Nannospalax galili
AACTCTGAAACTCTTAGAAGAAAACATAGGGAAAAACCTACAAGATATAGGCATAAGAAAGGACTTTCTAAACCGGACACCAATAGCTCAGGAAACAAGGGCAAGAATTAACAAGTGGGACCTCATTAAACTAAAAAGCTTCTGTACATCAAAGGAGACAACCAAGGAAACAAACAGAAAACCCACAGAATGGGAGAAAATCTTCACCAGTGACACATCTGATAGAGGCTTAATTACCAGAATATATAATGAACTTAGAAAACAGAGAACCAAGACAAGAGGAACCCAATTGAAAGATGGGCTAAGGAGCTGAACAGAAAGTTTTCAAAAGAAGAAGAATAGATGGCTATGAAACATTTTAAAAGATGTTCAACTAATAATCAGGGAAATGCAAATTAAAACCACTTTAAGATTTCACCTTACCCCAGTCAGACTGGCTAAGATCAAGAAAACAAATGATACCAAATGTTGGAGGGGATGTGGGGAAAGGGGAAAACTCATCCACTGCTGGTGGGACTGAAAACTGGTCCAGCCCCTATGGAAAGTAGTGTGGAGAACTCTTAAAAACTACAAATGAACCTAC
>NW_008347227.1:0-216 GCF_000622305.1 Nannospalax galili
AAAAAAAATAAAATATCTCAGAATAAACCTGACCAAAGACATTAAAGATCTTGACAAAGAAAATTTTAAATCTTTAAGGAAAGAAATTGAGGAAGACATCAGAAGATGGAAGGACCTCCCATGCTCATGGATTGGAAGAATTAATGTTGCGAAAATGACCATCCCACCAAAAGCCATTCATAGATTCAATGCAATGCCAATCAAAATCCCCATGAC
>NW_008347228.1:0-251 GCF_000622305.1 Nannospalax galili
ATTGTTGTATGGGTCTATTTTTGTGCCAGTACCATGATGTTTTTATGACTACAGCTCTGTAATACCACTTGAAATCTGGTATAGTAGCCCCCCGGCATTGCTCTTAGTGTTCAGTGTTGGTTTGGCTATCTGAGGTCTTTTGTGCTTCCATATGAATCTTAGGATAGTTTTTTCCAATTCTGTGAAAAATGTCATGGGGATTTTGATTGGCATTGCATTGAATCTATATACAACTCTTGGAAGGATGGTCA
>NW_008347228.1:2149-3347 GCF_000622305.1 Nannospalax galili
TTTGGTCCAGGCTCTCCTGTCTTTCATAGTTTGCATTGAAAAAGTCAGCTGTAATTTAATGGGTTTTCCTTTATATGTGACTTACTGTTTCTCTTTTGCAGCTTTCAGAATTGTCTCTTCATTTTGTACGTGTAGTGTTTTTACTGTGATGTGCCATGGAGCGTTTCTTTTCTGGTCCTGTCTATTTGGTGTTCTATCTGCTTCTTGTATTTGTAACTAAACCATGAGCATGGATGTCATTTGTATTATTTGCTGTTACTTTCAGTTTCTTTTTTTGGAGATTTAAATTTCTCATTGTTAATATCTCTAATGTCCTTAGAGTAAATTATCGGTAGTTTACTATGTTTTTAAGGAATTGTGAATGAAATATTTTATTACTCTTTTTCTTGGGATGCTTATCTTTCATATATGTAACAGTATGGAGAGGAGAGCTTGATTCCAAATGTTTTTTCTTTTTGCTTCAAAACTCAGTTTGTGGGACAGAGTCTCTCACTGACATTCAGGCTCTATTTGGATAGATTTGATAAACAGTGATCTCCAGGTTTTTCTCTGCACACCAGAATGAGGATAAAAAATTCTGTCACATGATAAGAATTATTTTTTTTAAGAGGTGAAACTTTTATTTTTTTAACTTAAAAAAACTTTGTTGAGAATTTCATACATGCATATAAGTTGTTTTGATCAAATCCACACCCACTTCTCCTTCTCCAATACCTCCCATAGTTCCCCATCACTTTTTTTTCTAACAGCTTCATGTACTCTTTCTTTCTTTTCTTTCTTTCTTCTTTCTTTCTTTCTTTCTTTCTTTCATGGGGGTATCCACTACTCTAACATTCCCCCTTCAAAGAGGTACCCCTAAAATCTTTTGGGGATTAAGTAAGTGCTCCTAAATACTTTTCACATTTTTTGGCCTTTGGAACAGAGTATGTTGCTAAGAGGCCCAAGGTCATTTTTACTTTTCTCCAAGAAACTGGCTAATTTTCTTTGGGGGGATTTTTACCCTAACTGCCTAGCCAATTCCTACCTCCTATTTTTATCACACCATCCACTGAAGAGGTTACCCAAATTGCCAATAGTCAGGATGCTGACTGCTCTGGCTTCTTATATACTGAACAGGACTATATAGGATGAGGAAGTTGGGGTACCTCTTCAGTGGGCCTATCTAAAAGACTCCCAAATTGCATAACTCTTATCTGTA
>NW_008347228.1:4042-6135 GCF_000622305.1 Nannospalax galili
GTGTCAAATGCCCCCCAAGCCCACCAGGCTTGGGTCTTCAACAAAAAGGACACTCAGGCATATGTCTGAAGTTATGTGAGGAATTTATTAAAGGGACAGCAGGTACAGAGAGGAGAGCACTCTTTAGGAGGAAGAGTCTACTGAGGGGTCCCACAGGTCCTTCTTATCCGGCCCGGAGTTTGGGTCACCTAGGTGAATCTTCCCAACAGAAACAAAAGGGTTACTATAGAGACAGCACGAAGGCCGAACTGAAACTAACTTTCTAGAAGTCCTGATTTATCATCCAGGTACAGCCTGTCAGCTCTGACCACTGAAGCAGAGAGCTCAGAAGCTCTTAAAGTGACACGGTCCTAATTTCCAATGCTTATGGCAAGCATGGCTCCCGACATGAAGTCTGACTGCTAGCTTGAGATTGACCTCAGGCTGCTTTATCCGTTTTAGAAGTTCTTCTCTTCAGTGGTCCCTGCAGCATTTTCCTTTCACAAGTTGGAGGCTTAACTGGATGTGGTCTTGCCCTGGAGGTGCTCTCTCCATTGCACAAGTTTCAATCTCTAGGCCCCTCTTTAATCACTTTAATATCCTTATCAATGGGATCCTCTCCATCACATGCCAAGCCTCCAATATTCATCTTCCTAAGGCTCTTTTTCAATCCATCCTGTACACTCTTTATTTCTTTCTGCCCGATTTGCTCTTTTTCCCTGTAAATCTGTATAATATTCACGATTAATAGCCATGCCACCATTTCTACATTAGGCTGTCTTGAAATTTCTTCCACCAGAGGAATTAGTACATTGCTTTTCAACTTTGCCACAGGCAGCCTTTTTGTTCAAAGGCGTACTCCAGCCTGACTCTTTGCCAAAATATCCCAAATGCTGCTTAAGTCCTTATTTCCCTCTGAAACTGCATTGTTCTCAGCACTACTTTCTTCCAGGAGCCTACTAGAATGGCCTGTTAAGCTCTGCTTACAGCAATCAACTGCTTTTCTAGGCACGTTTCTTCAAAACCCCACATGGTCAGGTTCTTCACAGCCAACAGCATACTCTGGTACCAATTACTGTATTAGTTACTTTTCTGTAGCTGTGATAGAAACACTGACCAATGCAATTTATAGAAGGAAGGGTTATTTGAGCTTGCCGTTTCAGGGGAGTTACAGTCAGTCCATCATGGCAGGGAGGCTTGGCAGCAGAGGTGGCTGGAGGAGAAGCAGAAGCTAAGCTCTACATCTTACAGCAGGCACAGGAAACAAGAGAGCAACTGCAGATCCAGCAAGGCTCAAGAACTCTTGTTGCCCGAGTTCTCTTAGGGTCTCTTGCTCCTGACACTATTAGACAAACCACATAACACATCTTTATCTGAATTTTACATAGTTTACATCCTGGGTAGGGGAAATAGAGTAACTTACAAAGGCGAATGCTCCACAAGGCGAACACCTGGCACCTTGTTCCGCTCTGTGGCTCAGCAGCCCACAGTTGAGATCATTTCTGCTCCCCGCCCAGTCTCAGTGAGCTTTTTTTCCTCACCGTTGCTTCTGTCCAAGATGGCCACATTGCTCCTCCATCTGTGGCTGACTCTCTGCAGCCAATTCTACAAAGCAGGCCCTGCCCCTCAGAGGAAAAAGTATTCCTCAGGACACACTCTCCTAGCCCACCCCAAGTGACGTGCTTCCTCTAGGATAGCCATACCTTCTAAGACCTCCCCAAACAGTGCCACCATTTGGGCTGTAAAATGTCCAAACACTTGGAGCTTATGGGGGACATTTCCACTCAAGCCACCATAGGGATGAGGATGCCTGATGTGTTTCTTTCATGTTCTTGATTATCCTGGATATCCTGGCTTCTTTGTTGATTTATTACAATTTTTAAGATCATTTTTCAATTTTTGTGATAATTGTATTGAAAGTTTGGTATGGGTTTCATTGAATTTATAGATTTCTTTTGGTAAGGTTGCCATCTCTACAATATTAATCCTATGAATTCATGAGCACAAGAGATCTTTCCATCTACTGGTATCCATTTTTAATTTTTTTCCTCCAGTGTCTTAAAGATTTCATTATACTCAAGAGTTTCACTTCCTAGTTCTGCTTGACCTGTGTC
>NW_008347228.1:6848-21019 GCF_000622305.1 Nannospalax galili
CATTTAAACAAACATGAATGTAAATACAAATGCCTAGGAGATATCCCAGTAGGTGTACTATATTCATTAAATAGTATACTTGTGATGGCTTTCGCCACTAGGGCCTGTAGCCTTTCTTGACACAAGGTATTGGCCTGGTCTAGGAGTGGGCCTTATCCAGTTAGAAATTTGTCAGTTGTACATATGTTGGTTATGCCATTATTGGACTTGCAGGTATTGCTTGGCATGTCCATAGTGTGCAGCACGCAGGGTCCATTGTTGAATAGAATAGTAGGGGATCCTTTCTTCCCGAACCATCTGCATAGTGCCTTCTGGTAATATGAATGTCATCCATCCAGTGGCATGGAGTTTTTTGGCTTAGTCTCACTTCCATCTCTTCTTCTCCCACACTCACAACATGCAGTGTGTTCAGCAACATGGCCTCACCGACCTTTCTAGTGTAAAACTGACATTAATAGCAATAGCCTTGGTGAATTGGAGAACCTCTAGGATCTCTCTCTGACCAACAGCTCATAGGGGGGCAACCCACCCCTGGTACTGTAGCTTTTCTTAACAGTTGTATACTTTGGGAGTCTCTGTCCTCATCTTACCCAACCTACATAAAACTCTCAACATACAGCTATAGCCGGCCTTTGCTTCTGCAGGCATCTTTCAAACGGGTTTCACATCTGTAAAACACTCAAAAGAATATCAACATTATATATTAAATCAATCATAGACAAGGTATCACACAGCATGGAAAGGTTTTGTCCATTCGTATTAACTTTTCTCCATAGATCCTTGTTAGGTACCATAGCAGGGTACAAGGCATTAATTTGGTTAGCTCTTTACCACTTTTAGTTATCCCTTTGGATTCTTTAATTCTTGATACACTTATAGGTGTTGGCTCCTGTTGCCTGACCCTTCACTGGGCTAAGGAGGCAGGGAGCTTCTGTTCCCGCTGCACTTGTTGGTTCCCTGAGTCAGACAGGCTCTGGGTCTGCCTCCTGTCTGTAGCCACATCCGTCATCTTCCCATTGACCATACCAGGTTGCTGGGGGAGAAGTTGGTGGGAAAACCTGCTTCCACCCCTAGTATAGCCTTTATCAGAGGAGAAATGCATCTTATTTAACCATTGGGGATTCTTAACCACCCCTTGTACAGTTGTTATCCATTGAGTGTCCTTTGTAAACTGTTCTTCTGGTTTTAAAACCTTCCAGAAAGGCCTTAGTACTGAATTTGGTTTCCTATCAGTTTTTTTCTCTGGGATTTGGGCTTTTCATAAGTTTGCTACATTTGTCGTCGAGTAACCCAAGTGGACTATTTCTTCAGTCTGGTCTTTTTTATATCTCTTATAGGGTGTTCTGTTATTTTACAGACATGTTTTACATGCTGGTCAGAATCATTTAGATTTAGCAAAGCCTCTCTCACTCTAAAAAGATCCTGTCCCATCAAAGGGCTTAGAAAACCATTAAAGCCCCATACCATTCTCAAGGTCCCAGTTGAATTAAGCTTTCTTTCATATCTCTGGCAAACACACTCTTATCTAGCCCAGTGAACTGGACATCATATATTGCTTTTCTCATACCTAGTTCTCTCAGTAATGCCTGCCCCTCCTTTATAGTCCTCCAGCCCCAGCCCAGAGCCCGCCATATCAGACTGCGCCATGCCTATAGTCACCACTTGCATTCACTCACGCCTCCAGGGCCAACAATCTCGCCTCAGGTCCATAAGAGTTAGTCCATTCTGTCCTTGAGCTGTTGTGCGTTCCCGGCGCCACGTGTGCTACCTGTGGCTTGTGGCTTCTGTCCCAAGATGGCTCCCAGCAGCCCCTCCATAGTCCATGCTCTGCATCAGGCCCCACCCATTGGAGGAACTAGCCAACTGGGAGACACAATCACAAAAAGCCATAATTCAACATCTCTCATAAACATCTTTTGAACATAAGTACAAGATGGTTTTCTTAATTCCAAGCATTAACTACAAACAACCTCAAGCCAAGAAGAAGCAATAGGAACATTGACCATGTTCTCCCCTAAATAAAAAAATAATCAATGGCACAGTAACCCATTGTAAATCCACATCAGTGCCACCATCAGTGCTCTTCTAAAACTCATTCTCAGTTTCATCATATCCTTCCAGGCTATGCCAATTTTGTCACCCGAATTGCCTCTGGGTGTCCTGGCTATCAAGCAAACTATATAACATATCTTTATGTGCATTTATTAACTTACAAAGGAATGAATACCCAGTGCCTAGCCCATGCTGCAGCTCAGAGCCCGCCATATCAGACTGCGCCATGCCTATAGTCACCACTTGCATTCACTCACGCCTCCAGGGCCAACAATCTTGCCTCAGGTCCATAAGAGTTAGTCCATTCTGTCCTTGAGCTGTTGTGCATTCCCCGCGCCACGTGTGCTACCCGTGGCTTGTGGCTTCTGTCCCAAGATGGCTCCCAGCAGCCCCTCCATAGTCCATGCTCCACAGCAGGCTGCGCCCCTTGGAGGAACTAGCCAATTGGGTAGTTTCTATATAAGGAACAGCTGATATCTGAACCCTCATGAAACTAGAAAGCTTTATCCCAGAAAAGACCACTATCCTTTTAGAATAGAGGCAGCCTAGGGAAAGGGAAACACTCTTCATCACATATCTTTCTGACTGAGGGTTAGTGTCTGGAATAAACAAAGAACTCAAAAAATCTTAAGAATAAGGACGAACCCAGTTAAAGAATGGGGCATTGGACTACAGGGAATTTTCAAAAGATGAAAGCAAATGTCTGTTCAATGACAAAAAGCTACAGGAAATCAGTGAATGCTAATGGCAGAAGAAATAGCTTTCTCCAGGGAATAGTTCTCTGTGACATGACTTAATTAGAAGTGGACTGTCCTAAGTACATATACAGATGAACACCACCAAATGGACTCAGTGCATTTTAAATGCACAGTAAAATAGTGCATGTACATCTCTGTGTGTGTATACATTTGTTTACATAAATGTATGCATATGTAGGTAAAATATTCGAAGAAGAGGCCAAGAATTTGAGAGGGAATGGTGGCTACATGGCAGGAGTTGGTGGACTGGAAAGGTTGGAAATAATGCAAAGGCAATACTCATGTATGAAGTTCTTAAAAATGTACAGAATCCTTCGCTATCAGGGAAACGCAAACTATATGTACTTTTAGATTTCATCGTAAGCAGTGAGAATGGTAAAGATAAAAAGTCTGCAAATGCTAGTATTGGACTCACAAAAGATACAAGAGTAAGTCATTGATTCTTCCACTGCAGTCAGAGATGCTGAAATATGGCAGCATGTAGCAGAAGAGGCCCGTGTAAAGAAGGTCTTGTCTGTCAGGACAAGACACCCTGAAAAGCTGTTGTGTGAAGCTGTGAAAGTTCTGTCTTGGGTGCAGGTGGAACCCCATGATTGTGGAGATGCTAGGGCCATGATGTATCACCAAGGAGTGCTGCAAAGAGGGAATGGAAACAGCCTCCCTTTGAAACCACAGTCCTAGACATCCAATATGAAGCTATAGTTTTTAGTGTGTGTATTTCCCCTACTGTTTTGGTCTTTCTTGGTTTCAATTTTTTCTCACTATGACCCCCATTCCTCCATTTTGAAATGGAAATGTATATTCAGGCCATTGTACATGGAAATATGTAATTTGTCTCTTTTTGTTTTATAGGGAATATCTTGATTTTACAGTAAAGATATTCCCTGAGTCTCATAGTAGACTTTGGAGTTTTGAACAGTGTTGAGATTTTTAAAGATTATAGAGTCTGTTTAAGTTGGACTAAATGCACTTAGCATTATGATATGGTCACAGTCCTGTGGATTCAAAGAAGGGAATGTGTTCATTTGAATGAGGAAGGTCCCCCAAAGGCTCTTGTATTTGAACACTCAGTGTCCATTTGATGGCACTGTTTGGAGAGGAGTAGGGGGTATAAAATTGTTATAAGTATGTCACTGAGGGACTGTTTGGAGAGTATATGCCCTTGTCCCCCATGTGGTTTTCTCTCTGCTTCCTGCATTTACTGATGATGTAGTCTTCCAGCTTTGGACTTTTGCCAACATCCCTGTCTTGCTGTCTTCCCACCTTGCCATTTTGAACCCGGTCTCTGGAACTGTAAGCCACAATAAATGTTCATCCTTAGATTGCTTCTGGTCATTGTAATTTTTCACAGTGAAAACAAAATAACTAAGACAGAATTGGAACCAGAGAGTGAGATGTTGCTGTGATGATCTGGACCATGTTTTTTGGAAATATATGAAAGAATTTTGAATGTTTTTTGGTTGATGTATATTATCCTAGCAAGGTAAAAGTAAGTAGTACACATTCTGAGGGAGATACCCCAACCCAGAAACCAAAGCCTCATATTTTCTCTCATTTTGGACATTACCATTGAGTATTTAAATGTGTGTGTGTGTGTGTCTGTGTGTGTGTGTGTGTGTGTGTGTTACTTAGAATACAGAAAAATCTGACATTAGTAATGAGTTATCAGCAATAGAGTCTTTCAAAGAGAAAAAATATTCACAATTTTTCTCACTACATGAATTTCTTTTTACTCATATGACTGATTATTTTGTCTCTTCTACCTTCATTTGCTTACAGTCTGCTTTATGATATATGGGAATTTATATTATAACTTGTTTATATATTCTTTTTAACTAGTCATTTGATTTCCATAATTCATTCTGATTTTCTGGATGTTAGTGTCAGTAAAGTGCATTTCTTGGAAAGAAGATAACTTGTCTCTTACTTGTACCTACTCTTCCAGATTCTGTCTTGTTATTGGTGACCTGAGGCTGTATTCATTTAATAATATTATTGAGAGAGGATTTTTATTCAGTATGATTTTGCTGGTATTCTGGCTGTTGAAATCATTGATATTTAGGTCATTTTTTATTAGTATTAATATTTGGTTTCTGCTTTGCTAATGGAGGATACCTTCTGGGCAATGTACATTCATCAAATACTCTTTACAATTGTATTCTGAGTTCTGTTCCCATGAATGAGAGTGTCTGTCTCCTCTGTGTATCCTGTTTGCTTCCATAAATTCAGAAATCCTGGCTTGCTTGTCATGAATTGGTGCATTTCTTCAAAGGCCCTTCCTCCTCAATCTGAAGAGATACCTTTCTGCCCATCAATTTTAGTTAATATGTTCACTTTCAGTAGGTTACACGTAGTTTTACATTATTTCATCCTGTTCGGCCTCTGGTCTTTGTTGACAAGAGATCTAATATTATTGCAAATTTTCTGCCTATGTAATGAATTCGTAGTTTGCAACTGGATTAAGTATTGACTTTTTAATTACTATTATTTTCATGTTGCCTGTGACTTGGAATGCAGAGCTGTGTCAGGATTTATTTCAGTTTTCTAAATGACGCTCTTGTGATTGTATATCCATTTATTTCTCTATTTTTCATAAACATTTACTTCATTTTGGTGTGGCCATGCTGGAGGAAGTACATCATTGGAGGTGGGCTTAGAGAGTTCTTAAGCCTTGCCAGATCTCCAATCATGCTCTGCTTCCTGTGCCTGCTTGAAGATGTGAGAGCCTAGCTTCTGATCCTACTCCAGCCATCTCTGCCACCATGCCTCCTTGCCATGATAGACTTTTGTCCTCTTTGAAACCATAAGCTAAATAAACTCTTCCTTTTATAAGTTCCCTTGGGCATGGTGTTTCTAGCACAACAGAAAAGTAACTAATACACAAGGCAAATCCCTTCTATGACTTAGAACAGGACCTTTCCTTTCTCTTCCTTGATGCCAGAGGATTTCTAAAAAATATCCACTACTGACCCACCAGCCTCTTTCCTGAACCCCAGGGCTGACCTCTCGGCCGGGGAACACCACTGCTTCTTGATCCCTTGCATCCAGATGGACCCAGTTCCTTCTCGAGGTCCCCAGGAGTCCTCTGGGCCTGGTCCCTCCCTCACCTCCCTCATTTGCACTGCATGCCAGCCTCTTTCCTGTACCCTGGGGCTGATCTCTCAGCCCGGGCCACCACTGCTTCCTGATCCCTTGCATCCAGATGGACCCAGTTTCTTCTCAAGGTCACCAGGAACCCTCTGGGCCCAGCCTCACCTCGCTCTGCTTCCCTGGGCTGCACAAACCACCAGTCTCTTTTATGGACGCCTGGCCTGACCTTTAGGCTTCCTGATATTTTGCAGCCAGACCAACCCCGTTCCTCAGTGCAGTCCTCAGGGGCCCTTGGGGCCTCTTCCCACCCCCACCTCTCTTTGCATCTCTGGGTGGCAGGGCCACTAGCCGCCTGAGACTATCATCTTTCCTGGGTTCTGCTCCCAGGCCAGTCCAACCCCCAAATTCCTGAGGCCAAAATCTTTC
The DNA here is from genome assembly GCF_000622305.1 of Nannospalax galili. Taxonomy (NCBI): domain Eukaryota; kingdom Metazoa; phylum Chordata; class Mammalia; order Rodentia; family Spalacidae; genus Nannospalax; species Nannospalax galili. Next base: position 13,175 of record NW_008347228.1, read on the forward strand.
CTGGAGGGATCCAGACCTTAGGAGAAAGCCTGAGAGCATCTGATCCTCACCTGACATGGGCCTCTGTGAGAACTCCTTAAGACAAAAGCAATCTGGCCACTCCAATATAAAATAGAGGAAATAGCTTTCCACGCCCAAAAAGTAAACCACAAAGGCACATAAAGTTTACAAAGAGAAGTAGACCTAAACTTGAAAACTTGAGTCTGACACAAGAATCAGAAACTACAAATGTGAAGAATGTGGCCGTTCCTTTACTTTCCGCTCAACACTTAAGAATCATTACAGAATTCATACTGGAGAAAAACCCTATAGATGTGCAGAATGTGACAAGTCCTTTAGCCAAGCCACACATCTTCGAAATCATAAAAGTATTCACACCGGAGTGAAACCCTACAAATGTGAAGAATGTGACAAGTCCTTTACCCAGGCCACACATCTTCGAAATCATAAAAGTATTCACACCGGAGAGAAACCCTACAAATGTGAAGAATGTGGCCGTTCCTTTACTTTCCACTCAACACTTAAGAGTCATTACAGAATTCATACTGGAGAAAAACCCTATAGATGTGAAGAATGTGACAAGTCCTTTACCCAGGCCACACATCTTCGAAATCATAAAAGTATTCATATTGGAGAGAAACCCTACAAATGTGAAGAATGTGACAAGTCTTTTACTCAGAGCCCCAAACTTAGAACACATTACAGAATTCATACTGGACAAAAACCCTACAGATGTGAAAAATGTGACAAGTATTTCACCATGGCCTCACATCTTAAACGTCATAAAAGTATTCATACTGGGGAGAAAGCATACAAATGTAGAGAATATGACAAGTTCTTTACTCAAATGTCAAGTCTTAGAACACATCAGGCAATGCATGCTGGAGAGACACCCTTCAAATGTAAGGAATGTGACAAGTGCTTCACCAAAGCCTCAAATCTTAGGCGTCATGAAAGTATTCATACTGGCGAAAAACCTTACAAACGTGAAGGATGTGACAGATCCTTTACGCAAAAGTCAGATCTTAGATCACATCAGGGAGTTCACACTGGAGAGAATCCATACAAATGTGAAGAATGTGACAAATGCTTTTCCTAGGCATCATGTCTTAGAAGTCATAAAAGTATTCATGCTGGAGAGAAATTATACAAATGTGAAGAATGTGGCAGGTCCTTTACTTTGCGCTCAACACTTGAGTCATTACAGAGCTCATACTGGAGAAAAACCCTATAGATGTGAAGAATGTGATAAGTCCTTTACCCAGGCCACACATCTTTGAAATCATAAAAGTATTCATACTAGAGAAAAACCCTATAGATGTGAAGAGTCTGACAAGTGCTTTACTCAAATGTCAAGTCTTAGAATTCATCAGGCAGTGCATTCTGGAGAGAAACCCTTCTAATGTGAAAAATGTTACAAGTGCTTTCTTCGAATGTCAAGTCTTAGAATACATCAGGCAGTGCATTCCGGAGAGAAAACATACAGATGTAAAGAATGTGACAAGTGCTTTATCCATGCCTCAATCTTAGACGTCAAAAAATTCAACCTAGAGAGGAGCCCTACAAATGTGAAGAATGTGACAGGTCCTTTACTGCCAGCTCAACATTAAAGAATCATTACAGAATTCATAGTGGAGAAAAACCTGACAGATATGAAGAGTGTGACAAGTCCTTTACCCGGCCCTCACATCTTAGAAGTCATGAAAGGATTCCTACTGGAGAGAAACCCTACGGATGTGAAGGATGTGTCAGGTCCTTTACTGCGTGCTCATCACTTAAGGCTCATTGCAGAATTCATACTGGAGAAAAACCCTACAAGTGTGAAACATGTGACAAGGCCTTTACTTCTCTGTCTCATTTAAGGTTTCATCAGAGAATTCATACTGGAGAGAAACCCTACCAATGAAAAGGAGTGAGAGTCCTTTCCTCATGCATCAACTCTTAGAGATCATCAAAGAATGTGTAATAAAGGGAGACACTACAAATATAAGTGATTTGGAAATTCCTTTAACCGTATATCAGATGGTAAATTTACCAAAAATGTACAGTGCAGAGACAGTTTACAATTGCAGAGAATGAGGAAATCCTGTACTCTGGGCTCAATTCTTAGAAAATGAAACAGAATCCATACTAAATGGATATGTTTCAAAGTAAGGAGAATGTTGAAACATATTTATGTACTACAAAACTTCACAGTATACTAAAAAAAATTAGAATTAAATACAAAATGGCAGAATGTATAATAAAAATTTATTTCTAAGTCAAGAAAAAGAACTCATAAGGGGGGAGAAATGTGAAAGATAAAAAATGTAAGAAAGCTTTTACTTTTCTATCCAACCTGATGAATACCACAGAATCCTTATTGTAGAGAAAACCAAGAGCTAAAGAAAAATAAGCCACTATTTACAAATGTCTCCCCTCTAAGGAAACATCTTGTCATTTACTATCAATAGATACACAGTGTGAATAAAGGACATAAGTATTGAGTTTCCACAATCAAAAGAGTGTTTCGATGTTTTTACTTTTACTTGACATGGCAAAAACAATAGATATTGGAGAAAATTTGAAATTAATCTTCCACGATTTGTGACTTTAACATTGTGCTATCCTATTATATTTTAAGTCAGGTTTTTGAAAATGGCAGATAAGGGTGAACACTGAAGACCTTGTATTCCCAGGCAGAGTATTATGGTGCAATAAATAAAAGGCATAATGTTAGATATTATAAATTATATTTACTCTAAATTGTATATTGATATATATGTAGACAGAATCATATCTGCAGGAAACTTAGTAATATTCCCAGTACTGTAGCTTTCTGAAGACTGTACAGTATTTGTTAGTTTAATATGGAAATTAATTCAATCTGTCTTGCTTTCAAAGGATTATTTGACAATATACAATTTCTGTGTGAAAACTAAATGACGGGGAGATGAGAACAGTTATCTTCAAAAAGTTGTAACTATCTGTGCTAGTCCATGGATTTCTTAAAATCTTAGTGCTGTTCTTTGAAAATGGTGTATAATGACATCCAAGTTGTCTGTTAATTTTAAAAATCCTGTTTCTTTAATTCTTTTTATGTACATGTTAACTAGAATGCATTAAATTCATTTTATAACAATATTAAAGCTGCATACAAGTAGGTGTTGTTTTAATAAATAAAGCATATGTTTAACTTTCTAACATAGAACTTATATGAAAAAATATTATCTGCCCTAGAAATAGAAACTCTCACATCTTATTTCAGCTGATGATAAGCAAAGGCTAAACAAGGATAATCTGATAAATCAGGGCATTGGTTTTTCCCATGGATCTGTTCCTTGGGGGCTTACCCTCAAATAATTTTCATGATCTCTTTATTGGAGATTTTATGATGTATTTGAGAGATTATGATAAATATAATGAAATACATGTGGCATTGTTATTGTAATCCTAATTTCTGAGTATTGATGTATTTAAAAATAGTCACTATTTTCTTTTCTTCTACCTCACACACTTTGTGGGACAACTGAACACATAGGTTTTTCTTTACTTATACACTAAAAGAAAGGTGTAAAAAAGTGAGACTCTGGTAAAGTTTAGGACTCAGAGAACATACAGGAGTGCTTGCATGTTTGTGTACCTTCTGACATGTAAGGAAACAGATGACCACAGATAAATTCACAGAGGTTAATGTGGGAGTGAAATTCCTCTGCTGTGACAAAATACTCGAAAAATGAAGTAAAGTGAGGAGGCTTTTTTCCCCCCCACTTTTCAAAGTTTTTGATCCATATATATTTGTTTCTATTTATATGGCTTATGGATATAAAATATAGGAGTCTGGTAACCATGGGCAGAGGGGACAGTTCTCATCCAGAAGGAAGGGGAGAGCAGGAAGCAGAAAGATTGAGATAGAGCTAGAGAAGGCCTTTCTGAGGTCAGAGACAAAACATGTGCTTAAATGTTGTACATCAGTGACCTACTTCCTGCAATCATAGCTGAATGAACAGCTATGATGTCCAGTTACAACCCTCATGATCCAATCACCTTCCCATAAATTCTTTTCTGAATCCTAATATCCACACCCCAAATATTAAACATGTGAGTCTCTGGGATTCCACTTTATAACCATAACCTAAGGTTCATGACTTACTACCTAACAAAACAGTGGAAGTGATGAAAGGCAACTTTTTGCTCTGCTATACATGGACCCCAGTCTCAAATGTTTCATACTCCAGGCTTGGGGTTTAGTTAAGGTTAGATGCCTAGGGTTAGAAGCCCTGAGTTTGATACTACACAGTACCTAAAAGTTCACAAATTTCAATGTTTCTGAATCCCCCTATGCAAATCCTATGTGGTTTGCTTGCATAGTATACATATGAGAACTAGAACACAGTTTACATTAGAAAATTGTGTCATTGTTTGACATCATAAATGATTTCAAATGATTTCATGTAGTACAACAGTACTTAGGATTGAACTTGTAAATAAAAATTACTTTGTGAGAACATACTAATGTCAGGATTCTAAAGACATGCTCAGCATCTCTCCTCATAAGTGAAAAACAGTTCAATATTTTTAGTTTCCACATTTAGGGGTTATCATAAAAAGTATTAATTTCTTACAGAGCAATACCTTTCAAATTGATTGTTTCAATTCCTGTTGTTTTTTTTTCTTTTAACCCCCTGCTACTCAGGCATCATGGCACTGTTCTTTCTGTGCATATATATATTTAGATTTACAGGTATTTTTCATTGCAGATGCTCTTGAATGATTTGGAGAATCCACTCACGTTTTATGAATTCCAGACTCTGAACATGTCACTGATGTATCTTGAATTAGATTCAGTGTTCCAGTCAATTAACTAAGGATGTTTGATCCTTAGAATATTGCCAACATATAGCCCCTGGTATTAAACTGTGTGGAGTGTATTTGCAATGAGAGAGAAAACAGGGATTGAATTCTCCTTAATATGCAGTTGCCATGAAAATACAGGGAGTTTTACGTGAAGGGTAAATGTGATACATGAAAGTGGTGTTTTGAGACTGTCAGTTCCTGAAGTACTTGGAAGTTATCAGTAGGCAGTAGTGCAGAACAGGCCCGCTTGGAAGAATAGTTGTCAGTAGACATTTGTACATATACACGCTGTATTTACAATGAGAGAGAAGACAGGGATTGAATTCTCCTTAATATGCAGTTGCCGTGAAAATACAGGGAGTTTTACGTGAAGGGTAAATGTGATACATGAAAGTGGTGTTTTGAGACTGTCAGTTCCTGAAGTACTTGGAAGTTATCAGTAGGCAGTAGTGCAGAACAGGCCCGCTTGGAAGAATAGTTGTCAGTAGGCAGTAGTTCAAAATAGGCCCAGTTGGAAGACATATATTCCCATTACTTTTAGTCAGAAGACAAGATTCTTGTTTGAGGAATACATATGATCACAACACTACATGTCCTCTTAGCAAAATGCATGTATATATTTTTTAAAAGGCTCTGAGAGACTGTCTCCCCAAGATCAACCAAGCCTGTGCAGTGTTCTCACACAAACACATAGTCCCATGAGCTGAACACAATGCATGCCCGAACATTTGTACATATACACGCACACATCATATTCATATATATAAGTGTATATATAGTGCATTTATTAATGTATAATATATGTACATACTCTCCATTCTGCTTATCCCATCGATTCCCTGAATCGTGTCATTCTGGCTGTATAGTGAAACTGGCAGCGTTCCTTAAAAAAAAGGTCCCAGATGAATATGTTTGACTGATTATTCCACCCACATTTTAATTTAGAAATATTGATCATGTCAATACATGGAAGTTTAACAGCCCTTAAAAGCCCTTTACTATGACTTCAGGAATAACAAATACATTTTTTCAGTTGCAGTAACTGACACATCTAAGAGTAGATTTTCCTATAAAGTTCAGTATTGGTGACACTGAACTCTAACATCTTTCTCATGTATAGTATGGTGTTTCATTCTGTTCTACAGAGAAGAAGACATGATGTAACATCAAAGTGCATATGTCTGTGCTGCATTCAGTAGCAGTACCTAGGTGTGCCAAGTTTCCTAGACTCATTTGACCAGGGCATTTCCATTTTCCCTTCCTGGTTGTACTGCATTTTGTTGACTTTAGCTGCATGTAAAAAATAAGGGTGTGCAGAAATTTTAGTTGAATTTAGTTGAACATTTGGGAAACACAAAATATTGTAATGGGCATGTTCCATGTATGGACATCACTGTACATTCCTGTTTGCAATCATCACACACCATTGGTCTATATCTGTCAAGGTAGTGCCATTACCCATCTTTAGTGCTCAAGACATTTGTACATATACACGCACACATCATATTCATATATAAGTGTATATATAGTGCATTTATTAATGTATAATATATGTACATATTCAAACATAATATCTACAAAAGTGACACCATGCATTTATTTTAGAATATTTAATGATATAACAAAATTTTTAAATTCTTATATAAATGAGGAAATCGAGCTGTGTGAATATTGAATAAATTTTATATACATTTACACAAATGAGATTTGCCAAGGTAAACCAAACAAATGAGAAGACAGGTTGTGTTGGTGAAAAAAAGAAAAACAACAAAAAACAGGTTGATAACTGGAACTTATATTCCAGGAAAAGAACGATGAGCACAGAGTCTGTGGTTGTGATAGAACAGTAACCCATAGACTGGGTTAGGCTCACAACTCTAGAGACTGGAAAGTTCTAGATGCTATCACCAATAAATTCCATGGCTGCTGAGTCCACTGGTATGTGACAAGGACACTTAATTATTCCATTCCCACCTGACTGAAGGGGTAATGAGACTCCCTTAACTTCTCTTAAAAAGGACTAACAGCATTATTGATTTGGGACTCCTCCAGAATTATTCCATAAACATAATTGATAACATGATATTAGGGAATAGTTTGTAACAGAAGGATTGAGGTTATTGGGGCAAAAATATTCATACCTCAGCAAAACAGTTTTAGGACATGAAATGATTTTGATTTCATTGTCTTGTAGAAAATTGATAAAAAAAAGGAGTATTTGGGGGGCAACTTTTACTAAATAATTTCTAAGGAAGAATACATGAAGAAAGATGCTGGGCAAGGTTTCAAGTCTGAAGGACAGACCCACGCTGGGGAACATTTGGGAAACACAAATTCACTACATAGGTCTTCCAAAAATTGTAATAACGGAGGACATAGTGTCAGGCTTGAAGGTAGTAGTGTGGGGTAGACATGGGGGCAGGCATCTAAATATAAACAAAACACATTGCAATGCTAAAAGAATTAATAAAAACATTTAAAAAAAATAAGTCACAGGCCTGGAGAGTCGGCTCAGTGTTTAAGAGCACTGGCTGCTTTTGCAAAGGACCAAGAATCAGTTCCCAGCATCCATATGGCAGGTAGCAATCATCCTGAACTCCAGTTCCAGTGGATCTGATGCCATCTACTGACCTCCATGGGCATTGCATGGCATGGGTGATTCCACCTACAGACAGTCAATAAACTCATATACATGAAAAGGTAATAAAAAAGTTAATATTTTTTAAATCAGAAGAACATGAAACATGCAGTCATCATCATAATTAAATGCAGCCAGACAGTATAAACGTCATACCCACAGTTAAATATCAAACACTCAGGAGGGGGGTGAGTGCTAAGGTCACATATTTACTAAGACAAACTACTCCAAAGAACATGGCATAAAAATATTTAAATCTGAGAATAAAATCTTACAAAATGATTACTATAGATCCTTGTCTCAAATCCCATTGTTGTTAAGTTGAACATGCTCAGTACAAATTTATGAAAAGCTCCTAATCTGGACCCTGT
>NW_008347229.1:0-252 GCF_000622305.1 Nannospalax galili
CTTCACAGTGCACTCACTCTTTGATAACAGTCTCAGTTGCTCCATTAAATGCTCACACCATTTCCCAACCCTGTTTACCTAAAATAATAGGAACCATGGGTAATAGCCTCTCCACAGCTGCTTGACAATTCTCCAGAACTGCGGCGTCTTGGATTTCTGTCTTTGTCTTGCTCGTGTTGGAGAGCGGTCCTGAGAGGGTCATACGTGCTTCTAGGGACAGATGAGCCCCAGAGTCTCCAGTGTCCATCTGTT
>NW_008347230.1:0-1260 GCF_000622305.1 Nannospalax galili
GTTGGTCTGGGTTGCAACTGCAAGGGCTTGGGCAAGGGAGGAAGCCTGGTAGGTGGCAGTTCCAATGTCATGGGTGGCCACTATCCATTTGTCATAATGTTCATTCTTTAGTCCCTGGCGTGCTTGTCTGCTCAGGGGTCATCCCTTCCCAGACTGTTTAAAAGCATTGCTTTGGCTGCAGGATCTGTTATTTTTCTATCTAAGCTTGCTTGCACTCTTAGTATGAAGTCTGGAAGAGCCTCAGTTGGTTTTTGCCTTAAAAAGGTTAATGAAGAGGTCTCTCCAGGCCCAGTGGACAAGGGGGTTAGGTGGTCCCAGGCCTGTAATGCACATAAGCGGACTTGCTCTATATAGCCAGCAGGAATTGCAGCTTGCTGAATTCCTGTGGAGAAATTGCCCTGACCAAAAAGCTGGTCATAATTCCAATCTATAAATCCAGGTGGTGGATCCTGTCCTGAGGTCTTAGCTGTTGATTATGAGTGTCATTTCTTTTAGCTTGCATTAGGCACTCATCTCTAAATAAGGCTTCCCATTGTACAAATAATGGACTGGGGAGAGTAGATCTACAGATGTCCCTCCAATCCTGGGGAAACAGATTAGTATTAAATGTTTGTAGTATAGATTTAGTCCATGGAGCATGAATGCCATCCTCACGTCCAGCCTGGCGTAATTCTTTAAGTTCTGCAGCTGGGAGTGGGTTAGGGGGCGTTGCCTGGTTATTTGCAAGTTAACAGGAAAAGCCTCTACTGGTGGTTTTTGGGGGTCCTGAGACAGCTGATGCTGGAAATTTTGAGGCTGGCAGCTTTCATTGTCTCTAAGGTTACACAGCTGCTCTGTGGCTGTAGGGTGTGGCTCCACAGATGGTGGAGGTGCCGCAGTGCTCGGAGGCAGCTGAGGTGGAGGGGGAGGGGATTTTACCTGAGAATCTTTGGAAGCTTTTGAAATTTGGGCGTTGGTATCTGGGCTTGTTGAATCAGCAAGAGAGGGGTGAGGATTAATTTTGCTGATGGGTGGTTTTCATCTGACTTCTGTTGAATCTGCTACTGGGCAGTCTGCAGCGTTTTTTTAATTGCTTAAAACCTCTTTTATTATTCTCTGGTGCTTGTAAGCTTTCTTCAATTTTAGGTGGGTTTTTTAAGCATTGCTGGATGGCTGCCATGATCGGGAAAAAGGAGAGAGGAAAATTATGCTTTTCTTGGGTTTCTTTCTTATAAGCCAAATGTGAAAGAAAGTTCCACACCTCAGGATCAGATATGTCTG
>NW_008347230.1:1935-3618 GCF_000622305.1 Nannospalax galili
TTTGATATTAAAAAGATATAAAGATAGAGGTCTTTTGTCCACACCTGTACAGGCAGTCGGGTCCGTTAGGGGATCAGAGAGACCTTCAGCTAACACCAGGGGGTAGCCCTGGCCAGAAAGCATCAGTTGTCTCTCTGTTCCTAGTGGTCCCACACGAGGACTTCAGACTGGAAAGAAAAGGAGGAAATTTAGAAGAGATTTTTGTTACCCTCCTGAGGGGGAGGGATACTCACGGATCCTGCATTTCAGTGGGCACCAGCTCCTAGCTGGCACGAGGTTCAGAGGCTCTCACGTTGGGTGCCAGGTATGGGGCACGTGGTCCTGTGGGGATCGGTCTCCTGGTCTCAGTCGCGCACCCTGGAAGTGCGGCGGTTTCTGTGGGTATCTGTCTCTGGCCGTGCATCGCTGTCTGCCGCTTTAGTGCTGAAAGTCTCGCAGCACTGCGGCTCTGCGTCTGTTGTGGTAGCGGGTCTCTCTGCTGCTTCTCCGTGTCTCTGGGTCTCTGCTACCGGAGCGTGTCCAGTCGGGTACTGCCCTAATTTTCCCCTGTGCGCACCCTGGAAGTGCGGCGGTTTCTGTGGGTATCTGTCTCTGGCCGTGCATCGCTGTCTGCCGCTTTAGTGCTGAAAGTCTCGCAGCACTGCGGCTCTGCGTCTGTTGTGGTAGCGGGTCTCTCTGCTGCTTCTCCGTGTCTCTGGGTCTCTGCTACCGGAGCGTGTCCAGTCGGGTACTGCCCTAATTTTCCCCTGTGCACTTTCCTCAATATGCGGGGTCCACCGGCCGCTGGACCACACGGGAATAGTGCGAGGCGGCTAAAGCTAGGGCTCCGTGACTCGATGATGGAGGAATGCTGCCCCCCAGAGAGGCTGGATCGCTGGCAGTGAGAGAGAGAGATGGGACTCAGCTTAGTCCGTGTTATAGCTCTTTATTAAATGACTCTGCTTGTCTGCAGGTCTCAGTGTTTCAGCTCCTATCTCCTAGTGATCCAGCTCTCTATTATTGAGAGAAGACTGGGATATTTTATACCATGGGGGTAGTGGTAAAAGCTTTAGCTGATAGGTATTTTGGGGATGCCTCATTTGCGTGTGGAAATGGGCCCCCGCCAGGCTGCCAAACTGCTTGAAAACCACACAGGAAAGCCTAATGGTTACAGAGCCGGAGGCTACATTCCTGTGGCTGCTACTTCACAAAGGAGTCAGGAAAAATGCCGGGAAGACACCCTGCTGTGAAGAGGATGCTAGGAAAAGCATTCTATTGTTAAAAGGAGTCCCTGCATTTACGCCGAGCCCGTGGGCTATCCGGTCATGGAGGAACTTCTACTTCACACAACAGGGGTCCCCAACAAGTTCTTTAGTGGTGTAGTGCACCTCCTCACGGACCACACTTTCTATCTCTCCTCTAGGGCATGCTTAGCTTTGAGAGTGGTTATAGGTCTAGAGGCAACAATAACTGGGCCCTGAGGGATATCACCTTCATCTTGCTGAATGGGATTAGCTTCCTCAATGGGATTAGTTGCCTCAGGCAAGGGTGGAGAGGGTGGGTCTGCTGAGGGTGGGGCAATTAGTTCATCAGGTGAATCAAATTCCTCAGCATCTGAGGATTCTAAATGCTCAGCCTCCTCAGGGTTCTCCCAAACATCTCCATCCCACGTGTCAGGATTCCAATCTTTTCCTACCAATGCCC
>NW_008347230.1:5663-17268 GCF_000622305.1 Nannospalax galili
CCCTAACGCAGCCAGGGCCAGCCTGTCTCCTCTAATAACCCACAAACAAAAGGGGAGCTTAAGGGAGTATCTTCTGACCGAAGGCCCGGTGTCTAGGGCCTCCTGGAAGGCCCTAATTGCCTCCCAGTGTATGTCCTCCAACTTGACCTTGGTCTGGGGAGGTCCCATCGTGAGGAGCCAATAGAGGGGGCTCAATGCTTGTGTGGGGACCTTTACCCAGGGCCTGAGCCAATTTATTTCTCCCATTAGCTGTTGGAGTTGTAGGATTGTAGGCTCTTTGGGGATGTCTAAGGTGGGTTTAAGGGGGCTGGCCTGTGAGGAGTAACTGTATGCCTAGGATTTTAAAAGGAGGCACACGTTGGATCTTTTCAGGCACTACCCAGAGGCCATGTTTTTTCAGCCTTTGTAACACTATATTTAGGAAAGGCTGTAATTTGACTGCCTTTATATGTCCAATTATAAGATCATCCATATATGAGCATATTAGTGTTTCAGTGCCCACCATTAAAGGCTGAAGAAGAGAGGCCAAATAGTTTTGGCAAAAGGCTGGGCTATTGGCCATTCCTTGGGGAAGCACTGTCCACTCAAACCTCCTATCAGGGGCCTGATGGTTTAAGGTGGGAATGGAAAAGGCAAACTTTTCCCAATCTCTTGGGCTAAGGGGAATGGAGAAGAAACAGTCTTTAATACCCACAACTGCAATAGAATACTCTACTGGGAGTCCAAGTAATTTTGGCAAAAGGCTGGGCTATTGGCCATTCCTTGGGGAAGCACTGTCCACTCAAACCTCCTATCAGGGGCCTGATGGTTTAAGGTGGGAATGGAAAAGGCAAACTTTTCCCAATCTCTTGGGCTAAGGGGAATGGAGAAGAAACAGTCTTTAATACCCACAACTGCAATAGAATACTCTACTGGTATTACAGCCATCCAGGGCATCCCTCGCAAGGGGATGCCTACCAGTTTCATTCTGTCATTAATCATCCAAAGACCTTGGAGCATTCGCCATTTTCCTGAAGCCTTTTTGATGACAAACACTGGAGTATTCCAAGGACTGACCAAGGGGTGAAGGTGCCCCAGTGCCACTTGCTCCTCCACTAGATCTATTAAAGCCTTCAGTTTTACCTCAGTCATGGGCCACTGCTCCACCCATACTGGTGGTCCCTCTCTCCATTCAATACAAGGGACCTGAGGGGCAGTGGCCTTCAGTATTGGGGGTGAACCTGAGGGATCTTGTTGGGCTCTCCCCTGTAATTATGAAAATAGGAGAAATCCTGCTCCTTAACCCCTTCAACCCTTTGTGGCATGTGATTGGCTTCCTCATGCTCTAAGAGATCATCATAAAAGGCCCTATTTTCTGTGGTCAGCACAGAGTCCATCTGGCTCAGGATATCTTGGCCCATGAGATTGGATTGGAGGCCCTTGACCGCTAGCGGCTGTATCACCCCTTCTGCCCCATCTGCGTCTCTCCACTTTACCAATCCCTTTACCTCCTCTGACCTTGGAAGTCCCCTCACCCCCTACACTTTAGGGCCGGTCTGTAGCGGCCATGTTGTTGGTACTTCCTCCTTTCAAAGCATTGTACGATCCACCCCCGTGTCCACTAAGCAAAGAAATCTTTTACCTGCTATAAAAATATATTTTGGGCCTCACTCCCGGGTGTATTGGGTCCATCCAGTGAGCCTGTGATTCCATCTTTCCTCCTTTGGGTAACGGGGCTAGAGGCCGCCCGGAACTAGTTTAAAAGTCTGCCTGCTAAGTCAAACCTCGACCTGCAATCCTTTTTCCAATGGAACCCCTTCTTGCAACGGGGGCAAGGGGTTGTGGGTTTGTTGGGCTCTCGGCCCCCCCTTCCCCCAGGGGGTCCGAGGGGCTCTGCCTCTGGCCAGTCCCTCTTAAAATGTCCTGTCTTGCCACATTTAAAGCACCCCCCCTTTTTCTCCTATTGGCTCGGGCACCCCCCCTTTTCTCTCCTCTCTATTGGCTCGGGTGGCTCGACCCCCCCTCCAGCTGCCACAAGCGCCTGGGTCAGGGCATTGGCCAGGGAGGTGGTCTGGGCCTGCAGGGTGGTGGTTAGCACCTGTGTCTGTTGGCTATGAGTTCCTACATCTTGGGAGGCTACTATCCAGTGGCTGATGGAGGCCTGCCTTAAGCCTGAGCAGGTGGCCTGATGATCGCTATTCATACATTCCCACACCATTAATCTGGTGAACTCATCCCTCAGAGGTCTGGAGGACAATTTCCTCACAAGGCTCTTCTCTACTCTGTCTACAAAGTCTGCAAGGGGCTCACTTGCCTTTTGCCTCAGCCCCACAAGAGGATTCTCTGATGGCCCTTCATTGAGCTTCTTCCAGGCTGCAAGGCCTGCTCGCCTCACCTGGTCCCAGTAAAGGGCAAGCAAAGCTGCCTGTTGTACCCCAGTGAATAGGCATCAGCAGTCCCTGTCAGTTGCCTGTAGGAAAGGGGGATCTGTGGGTTTGCTCCATTATTTTGCTAGTCATTTGATGAACTGATTGCTAGGGAGGACTGCCTTAGCCATATCCATCCAATCTCTAGGGACACATGGCTGATGGACGATGTTTTCCAGCAAAGCCTCGGCCCAAGGAGAGTTGGGTCATCACTGAGGACCACGGCCCTTAACTCCTTAAGGTCCTTAGGTTCCCATGGATACCAATCGGCCGGCCTCTGCGGTCCCGGAACCAAGTTTACTGGGAACGCCTTATAGGCAGGGGTGGTTTCCATCCGCACTCTCACTGGAAAAGCATCAGTGTATGTGGGCTCCCTCGGGTGGGGGGCGCGAGGGGGCCTCTCCACCTCCCCCCTTGTCTATCCTGCTGCGATCAGAGGTCGTGGTCCCAGCGGAGGGGTTCATGTGAGCAGCCTGACCAATAGGCTGGGGGCTGCTCCCCCCCCTTTCTCCAGGGTGATTTCTCTCACCGACGCCGTCTGCCTCTTTGGTCTCCTCCTTGGCCTCGATAGTCAATCTAGCTTTAACACCCATGGCTAGTGCTCCCATGGGGGCTTTGGTGCTGCATTGTTCCTTTCACTCTGCATCAAACTGCGCCCATGCCCCAGAGTCTTGTTCCTCTTCCCTCTCCTTCGAGCCCTTTGCCTCCCCTCCCCGACTGTCCCTCGGGAATCTCCCGTACTGAAGGTGCCCTTAAGGGCCAACATTGTGGGGTAGAACACCAGCGGAGGCTTTGTCCCAAAGTGCTTCTCCCTCTCTCTCGCCAGCCTCTCCATCCTCTCCCAGGTATCCCAGGAGAAGAGATTGGCCGCAGGCACCCTGGGTGCCAAAAGCATCACTGTCTCCCAGACCTGGCACGCAGTCTGATGCTCCAAGCCTCGGCTCTTGAGCATATATCAAAGAGCCTTTAAGGCCGGGTCACTTTTTGCTGAAGTTGTGTTACCCATGCTAAGGGTCTCACTTACCCTGAGAGCCCGATTGGCCTTGGCTGAGAACTTCTCCATAAAAGTTTCCTCACACGGGGCACCAGAATGCCAAGCCTCCACCCCGCCAGTGAAGCAGGACGTGGAGCTCAGCTATGGGGACGAGGAGGGGTAAGTGCACTGCTCGCCAATTCACCCGCCTCCCCGAGACTCTCAGACGCAGCAGGGAGTTTAGTCATGCAGGAACTTGTTTATTGTAAGTGTTACAATGCTTATAAAGGCAAAAACCACAATCAGTAGCATAGGCGGGAACTATCCTCCAATCCTGTGGAAGGTCACGTAGAGCACACAGGCTCCTTTCAATGCACTACTATGGTGATCACGAGGTGCTCACACATTTTCCTCCTGATTAGTCTCCAATTACCTACACTTTTTCTTATTTTTTGTCCCTGGTCCAATTGCTTAGCTCCTCCCCCCACTGAGGTGGTTGGTGCCATTTTGAGCACAGCTTCCCTACACAAGCAGGCACAGGAAGCAGAGAGAAACTGGAAATTGAGCAATGTTTAAGAATTCCCAAATTGCTGGGCATGGTGGCAAAGGTCTTTTATCCCAGCACTTGGGAGGCAGAGGCAGGTGGATCTCTGTGAGTTCAAGGCCAGCCTGGTCTACATGGTGAGTTCCAGGACAGCTGGGGCTACAGGGAGACACTGTCTCAAAAAGACCAAAAATAAATAAATAAAGAAAGAAAAAGAAAAAAAAAGAAATTCTATATTGTATCTGATTTCATCTGTAATGTGACTTTTCATTTATTTCCTCAAACTATAATCTGCTTCAATTTAAGACAATAGGATAGAAGGGCTCAAGAGATGGCTCAGCGGTTAAGAACATTGATTGTTCTTGCAGAGGACCCAGGTTCGAATCCCAGCACCCACATGTCAACTAACAACTGTCCGTAACTCCAGTTCCAGGAGATCTGACAGCCTCTCCTGTCCTCTGTAGGCATTGTACAACATGGGTGCACTTACTTACATGCAGGCATAACACTCATATGCATAAAATAAAAATAATAAAATAGGAGCTGGAGAGATTGCTCAGTGGTTAAGAACACTGGTTGTTCTTGCAGAAGATCCAGGTTCGAATCCCAGCACCCACATGGCAGTTAACAATTGTCCGTAACTTCAGTCCCAGGGGATCTGACAGCCTTGTCTGACCTCCGTGGGCATTGCACAACACTGGTGCACTTACCTACATGCAGGCAATACACTCACACATACAAAATAAAAATAATTTTTAAAAATTAAAAAAAGACAAGCTTCTAATCATGTAGTTATTAAAAATTTAAAAAATGATTAAAAAATAATTCTTCAAAGCATAAAAATTTGCTTCTTTATAATTAGTAGATGTGAAAAACTTTACCATTGAAATCTACCTGATGACTTTATATCCATGCTCAGATGCCAAGGAGCTCAGAAAGTAACCGACTGTGACTAGTAATAATCGGATATACAGAGATTAGAAATGCAGGTGCAAACATCTTAATGTCAATTGCATTAAAAATTAATTTTTCTGTATGAAACTGTGCATTTTAATAATGAAATGGAGATCTTTTTTTTAAAGGTTAAAACCTCATTTAATTTTATGTCTTATAGGGTTTATACTGAGTACAATATTGTATAACTGTAATAATTCAACTGTAAACCTAAAAATTTACAGCCAATTTTGAAAGAGATGTATCTTAGCTGAAGAAATTGTTATTGAATATGTTAATGCTGTTGTAATGAAATGCTTCTTCTAAGTATGTAGTTATTAAATAAATAATTTTTAAAAAGACAATAGGATAGATAAAATCATTATCTACAAATAAGAGTTATAATATTTTAGATATCAAAGACTAATCTTTCCTAAAATTAAGACTAGACACTCCACAAGAGATTATAGCTTTAGAATCAAACTGGTCAACAGAAAAACTAAAATGAAAAGATAACAATTTCAAATACTCAAAACAGCAATTAAAATATTTTTTAAAATATTTTATTTATTATTTTTATGTGTATGAGTGTATTGCTTGCATGTACATAAAGTGTACCCATGTCTTGTGTAATGCTCATGGAGGTCAGAAGAGGGCATCAGATCCCCTGGAACTGGAGTTAGGACAGTTATTAGCCACTATGTGGGTGCTAGGAATCAAACCTGGGTCCTCTGCAAGAGCAGCCAGTGCTCTTAACCTCTGAGCCATCTCTCCAGCCGCCCCCAGCCTTGACTTCTTTAGCTCATAGTACGTTCTTGATTATTTTAACCTTAGATACAATAAATAGCCAATAATATGTCATGGGTCAGTGTTAGATTACAGAGGGTAAAAAAGAAAGAAAGGCCTCTCGTGGTGGCACACGCCTTTAATCCCAGCACTCTGGAGGCAGAGGCAGGTGTGTGAGTTCAAGGCCAGCCTTGTCTACATAGTGAGTTCCAGGACAGCTGAGGCTACAGGGAGACCCTGTCTAAAAAGACCAAAAAAAAAAAAAAGAAAAGCAAGACAAAAATCAAACTAAGATCACTATGGCTAAGTACATTTGATGATATATGATCTGAAGATTTCTTCCTTAATGATCTTCCTCTCTCTTGAAGATTGTTTTCTTGTCTGCTCAGCCTCATCTGCAGCAGATCCTAGGAATGAGCCTTCCTAACACCATGGGACAGAAAATAATATTTGGCCTCTTGGTACTTGGCCATGAGAGGAAAGTGAAAACTACAGTTCCCAGAAAAACCATATTTGTGTTAAAGATTTTACAAGGCTGATTGGTTAATTGGAATTTGTGAGATGGTGGAACCCTGGAATGCTCTAAGCCCAGAACCAAATTATCTTGGGCATTCTTAGCTACCTAAACAGCCATCTATCAAGCACCTCTGTGTTTGACCTAACATCCTTGTGACTATTAGACAAAATACTTTAAAAATATAAGCCAGGTGTGGTGGTATAGGCCTTTCATCCTAGCACTTGGAAGTCAGAGGCAGGCAGATCTCTGTGAGATCAAGGTCAGCTGGGGCTACAGGAAGACCCTGCCTCTAAAAGATCCTCTTAAAAATGTTTTTAAAAGCATATATGTAATTATTATTATAATTATTAAATATAATAATTATTATATATGGACTCCCTAATGGAGGAGCTATATAAGGTTATATAGCTGTTGAGAGAGGGAGAGTCATTCCCTTGTGGGGACTTGCCTCCTGTGGGATTGCTAATGCCCCAGTGGATAGTTACACACCCATGTACATAAGGGCAGCACTAACTGGACTTAGCAATCTATTAAGTAATCTATTAATTTTAAAAAGAGGAGATGAAGTTGGGAGGGAGATACGGGGAGGAGGCACGAGGGGGAATTGGAGAAGGTAGTGGTAGATGGATATGATCAATATACATTGTGTAAATGTATGAAACTTTCAAAGAATAAAAAATGTATTTTTAAAAAATTACATTTATGGGGGCTGGAGATATGGCTCAGGGGGTTGAGAGTACTGACTGTTCTTGCAGAAGACCCAGGTTCAAATCCCAGCACCTTCATGGTGGGTAACAACCATCCTTAATTCTAGTTCCAGGAGATCCGACACCCTCACAAGCATTATACAACAGAGTGCACTTACAAAACTTTAGGCACAACACTCATACACATTGAAGGAAGGAAGAAAGGAAGGAAGGAAGGAAGGAAGGAAGGAAGGAAGGAAGGAAGGAAGGAAGGAAGGAAGGAAAGAAAGTTCTTTTCTTTTTTTTTTATTATAGTTATTTTTTGTGATGTGTGCCCGGGCATGCAATGTGTGTATGTGTTGAGTTCAGAGGACAACTTTCATGAGTTCACAGATGATATTTGAAACCTGATCATCCTTTTTGTTTAAATGCACATTGCAAAAACACATTTAATACATGTATCAAGATTACCCGTGCCATGTTTACAATGAGAAGGAAAAATCCTATCTAAATGAAAATCATAAAATGCTCTTTAAATTATTTGCTGATTCCAAAGCCAGGCTTTTAATCTCAGCACTTGGGAGGCAGAGGCAGATGGTGAAATGAGTCCAGCCAGATCTACATAGTGAGTTTCAGGTTCCAGGTCAGCTGGGCTACAGGGAGGCCCTGTCTTTAAAAAAAAAAGGAATGAGGGCGCAGCAAAGAAAGATGAGATGGCGGATGGAAACAAGACTGAAAACATTTCTTGTGGCTGTGTCCTGCACTGAGGGCATGGGGTAACATCATCTGAGCTCCTTTGGGTTTTCTATAGCATACATGGTCTCCCTTGGGATGGCTCCACCGGGTGTCTGCAGCTTTCATTGTCAGACATCCCATATCTCTGGCACCTCCAACATCCTTGGAGTTTCCATCTCAATTTAAGATTTGCCCTCACAGTCTCACATATTGGCTCCTACGTGCTTCCCTGCCTGGCCCACTAGGGTTATGGTGGAAGACCTCTTTCTGACTGCAAACTACCAACGTTCTCTTTTTTACATCATGAAATGAGAATCAGAGAGCTCTCTGGGGCTCCTTCTATAAACTCATTAAAACCAGAACTATGTCACCTCTATGATCTAATTAATTTACATCAATCCCTCCTCCAAATGCCAGCGTGTCAGCAGTTTCAGCATATGAATTTGGAGTGAGGGTGAACACAAGCACTCGGTCTTTTGCAATTTTCCCAGAAAGACTAAGACATCATAAATAATGTGTACATCTCATGTTAGAGATGAAGAACACTTTCCCTAAAATCAAAGAACTGCAAAAGTGAGCTACTTTCTTTTTCTTCTTCAGCAAAAATCAAGAGTCTTTTTGACTAACATTTTCTGTGTTCATCAGCCCTCCAGGCAACCTGATTAATTTTCCCCAAAGCAGCCTGCTAGGCCCTAGTGAATCTTTGACCATAGTGACAACTAGCCTATATTGGAGGACATGGAGCTCACACATGAATGGGAAGGATGAGGTCACAGACTATCTTGATTTGTGTGATGAGAAGGTAAAATGCTACCTATTTCCATTTCCATTGAGCTGTGTAAAAAAGAACAAAACCGCCTGACTTTAAGACTTAGCATAAGCTACTCTTGACAAGGCTGGGGAAGAGTAGCAACAGCAGGCACAGATAAACTGAGTAAGGAGATTTGAAGCTGACCCACAGCTATTTGGTTAACTGGTTTTCAGTTTAAGTAGTTCAGTGGGGAAAAGAAAATAGTTAAATAAATGGAGCTGAAACAACTCAATGCCCATTTTCAAGGGCAAAATGTCGACCTTGTTTCTGTTTCATGCTACATACAAAAGTTCATTTGAGGGCTGGAGTGATGCCTCAGAGGTTAAGGCTGCTCTTGCAGAAGACCTGGATTTGGTTCCCAGTACACATATGACAGCTTACAATCATTGGTAACTCCAGTTTCAGGGGATCCGATGCCCTCTTCTGGCCTCCTCAGCCACTGCATGACACAAGTACACTTAACATACATGCAGGCAAAACTGTCAGACACAGCAGGCATGGTGGTGCAGGCCTTTAATCCCAGCACTGGGGAGGCAGAGGCAGGCTGATCTTTGTGAGTTTGAGGCCAGCCTGTTCTACATAGTGAGTTCCAGGACAGCTGGGGATACAGTAAGACCCTGTCTCAAAAAGGCAAAAACAAACAAAAAACACTCAGACACATAAAATAAAAATAAATAAGTAAAAAAAATTTTCTTTTTAACCTCATGAAGACACTATTTTAGTCCCAAGTGGCAAACAAGCCAGCTGTGACTTCAGGAGACTGCTGAAGGATATAGACTGAGACTAAGATGGGTTCGGTATCTGTCAAATTCAGACTCACACTTACTCATTATGTTTTTAAGGTATATGTAAAATATGATGTCCAAAGCTTAGTCATTAACAAAGCTTATGACTAAGAATCGTTGCCAAGCCCCATCACATTTCAGTTTGAATAAAGCTACATCCAACAAACTTTTCTGGGTAAGCTTCAATCAGAAAAACCTGTTGATAAACTAACTGGTTATTAAGTGGGTTATCAGTTTTCCCTAGTAGTTACTATGTAGCCCAAGCTGGTCTAGACTAGTGATCCTTCTGCTTCAGCTTCTTAAAATTTTGAAGGTAGTAGCGTATGCCTATAATCTCAGTTGTTAGAAGGTGGAGGGAGGAGGATTAGGATTTCAAGAACTGCCTGAGCTACACAGGGACTTCAACACTAGCCTGGGCTAAAGAAAGACGGGTCCCTCACATACCTGAACCCTGCAAAAAATTATGTAGGAGAATGAAGAATAAATGAATACATGCTTTCAATATCTGAGTCATTTGGGAACCATTTGTCTCTCTGTAACTCTGTCTCTGTCTCTTTAACCCCTCATACACCCCTACACTGCTGTAGGACCCTGAGACCCTCTTCATTCACCCGCTACCCCCCAATCCCTCCAGACCCCCACTAATTGCTCTTTTAGTGTCTGTAAAATGCTTGGCTGCTGCTTTAGACATGCCTAGACATGCCCTGGCATGCTCTGACCCCCACCTGCTATTCCCCACCCCCCTTCCAGGAAACTATAGATTAAGCAAGCCTGAAAACTGCCCTATAAGGTAGAAACGGAGACTCCTGGCCCCACAGATAACAATCAGCACATTCCACAGCCCTGAGAATAGCACCTACCAATAAGAAACTTCCAGGGCTGCATCTTATACATCCAATCAGTTTAAAATTACGCTGGCGTGCGTGGGCTCCTTGAACCAACCAAAATGTATCTTCGGTATCTCCCTCCTCTCTTTGTCTAAAACCTATAAAAGGCTCCACTCTCCCTTACTCTGGGCTCTCAGCACAGATCTGTTGAGTTGGTGAGGTCTGAGAGCCCGAGCTTAAGCCCAAATAAACCATAAACCTTTGCTTTTGCATTTTGGTGTGTTGGGTCCTCGGTGGTCTTTTTGGGGTCCAGTGGATGAGGTACAACACTGCCATGTGGTTCTTTAAGTCCAGGAGTTCAGATTTTTACAGATCTACTTGCATGAGAATTGTTCACAAGACACAACAATGAACTTCAGCATTAGGTTAACAAACTACTGCTTATAGGCATTTCTCAATATTTCATTCCTGTTTTGATGATGTATGACTGACATGCATTTGCATATATTTAAGGTCTATGTACACATTGTGAAATGATTCTGTTAGAATTCTCTAGAGGAACAGAACTGTTAGATAAAGTATAGCAGGGGATAAATAAGTAAAAAAATTTTATAAAGTTAATTTGAAGCTGGAGAGATGGCTCAGCATTTAAAAGTTTTTAGTGCTCCTCCACAGGACCCAAATTCACGTCCCAGGACCCACATCAGTTGATTTACATTGTTTTGGAAATAATCAGAGATCGAGAGCCAAAATCAGGTGAGGAGAGGGAGTTTAATTTGACACTAGTGGGACTAACACCACAAATCAAAGGAGTCAGACCCCTTTGATTTCAAGTTCAAGTTTTGGGGCATTTTTATACTCATGTGAGGAATGCAAGCAAAAGGTACATAGCATATACATGGTAATTAAGTAAGATAACAGAGGGGTGCAAAGTAATAGAAATGCAAAGTTACAGGAATGCAAAAGCCTTAGGCAACAAAGATTTCTAGACAGGAATGTGATAGCTTTGGAAAACAAAGACTTCTATCCTGGATAACCATAGGGGGTAGGGGAAGATTCTTGTTCACTTCCCCATTTCTATCTCTATGCTTTCCCTGCTCCAGAGTTCTTAATCACCATCACATTGCAGAAGCTTTTAGCATCTAATATGCGCTTCTATTTCTACAATACAATCACCTGTAACTCCAGCTCATAGGGATCTGATGTCCTCTTCTGGCCTCCATGGGTACTCACAGTGAGTGAGAATACATACACATGAGTAATACTTTTCTATAACTCTTACTTAAAAGTTAGTTTGAGACAATTAAGGTAGGGGATAGAGAACTTGCATACCATGTACAAGGCCTTACGTTTGATCTCCAGAAACACCCCAAGGTTAATTTGATATGTACATAAACCAAACCTAAAAAGTTAGTTATAAAGTACTTTTGTTGTACCTCATCCACTGGACCCCCAAAAGACCACCGAGGACCCAACACACCAAAATGCAAAAGCAAAGGTTTATGGTTTATTTGGGCTTAAGCTCAGGCTCTCAGACCTCACCAACTCAACGGATCCATGCTAAGAGCCCAGAGTAAGGGAGAGTGGAGACTTTTATAGGTTT
>NW_008347230.1:17395-43366 GCF_000622305.1 Nannospalax galili
GCTGTGGAATGTGCTGACTGTTACCTGTGGGGCCAGGAGTCTCCGTTTTTACCTTATAGGGCAGCTTTTATGCTGGGGCTTGCTTAATCTATAGTTTCCTGGAAGGGGGGTGGGGAATAGCAGGCGGGGGTCAGGGCATGCCAGGGTATGTCTAGGCATGTCTAAAGCAGCAGCCAAGCATTTCACAGAAGCTAAAAGAGCAATTCATGGGGGTCTGGAGGGATTGGAGGGTAGTGGGTGAATGAAGAGGGTCTCAGGGTTCTACACTTTAAGGACACTGTGGCATGGTGATTTACAAAAGTATAATAAACATGGGGCTGGAGAGATGGCTCAGCAGTTAAGAGCACTGACTGCTCTTGCAAAGGGACCCGGGTTTGATTCCCAGCACCCACATGGCAGCTACAAACCTTCCTTAACTCCAGTTCTGACCTCCACGGCATTGCATGACATGGGTGCACTCACAAAACAATAAAATATATTTTTTAAAAAGTATACTAAACAGAACATAGGAAAACACTGGTGGTCTATGTCTGGTATATCAGAACATGAGTGGTGGAAGCAAGAGGATCAGGAATTCAAGGTCATCTTTTGGTATCTAGGGCCATTTTGGCACGCATGAGACCCTGCATAAAAGACAAAAACACACATACACACATAAAAATCCAGTGGCTGGGTGTGGGGGTGCATGCCTTTAATTCTAGCATTTGGGAGGCAGAGGCAGGCAGATCTCTGTAAATTCGAGGCCAACCTGGTCTACATAGTGAGTTCCAGGTCAGCTGGGGCTACAGGGAGACCTTGTCTCAAAAAGACAAATCAAAAACAAAACAAAAAACCAAAACCCCCAAAAAACCCAACAAGCCACCACCACCACCACCAACAACAACAACAAAAAGAAGAAAATACAATCTGAGTCTGACACAAGGAAAGGCATCCAGGAAAGGTGGCAAATTAGCCCAGGGTGGTGGCTCATGGCTATAATGTTAACATTTGAGATTCTGAGGCAAGAGCAATCAAACAGTCAAAGGAAGAGATAAGTTTAGCTCTGGATGTGAGGGCTCTTCTTTTTTTTTTTTAAATATTTTATTATTTTTATTTTATTGTGTGTATCACCTGCATGCATGTAAGTGCACCGATGTGATGCAATGCCAGAGGAGGACAGAAGAGGCTGTCAGATCCCCTCCCCTGTAATCCGGAGTTAAGGACGGTTTGTAGCCGCCATGTGGGTGCTAGGAATCAAACCTGGGTCCTCTGCAACAGCAGTCAGTGCTCTTAACCGCTGAGCCATCTCTCCAACCCCCTGTGAGGAATCTTCTTATCTCTAAGTAAGGAGTAAGGAAGTCTGAGCCACAAACCTATTATCAGGCTTTTGTGTGGGTGATAGAAAGACTTCCTGGACTTGATTGCCTTTCTACAACATTTCACACAGCATAAACATTTCACCATTTTTGCACCAAATATGCCATGGCCACACTCTGGAGACCAAAGTAAGAGTGGGCGTGTAGCTTAGTGGTGGAGCAGGTGCTTAGCATGCTCTAGGCCCCAGATGGATTCCCCAGGGTGATGGAGCATACATATGTCACTCTCCCACCCCAACAGGAAGAGACACCATACAAAGGAGTGATAACCATACCAACAGGGACAGGTTGCAAAAGCCACGCAGCATGAAAAATGCCAGGAGAGGGCCAAGGCGGTACATTCATTCACGTCACTACATGAAATAAGGCCTGGCTTGGTGGCTCATGTCTGTATTCTTAGTACTCAGGATGAGGAGGCAGAAGATCAGATCATTTCTGCCCTTTTTGTGTCCTTGCCTGTTGCAGGTCTGGCTCTGGCTCTTGTTTCTAAACCCTATAAACTCCTTCCTTTTTCTGCTCTCCTAAATCTAACAGGTTACATTTTGATTACAGGTCAGCCTGGAACCCTACCCCTTCAATACACCACAAAGATATGGGGGGGGGGTTGGTGAGGTGGATCTGCTGATAAAAGGGCGTGCTATGCAAACTCTATGGCATGCAGGTGCCAGCTCTCTCTCTCTCTCTCTCTCTCTCTCTCTCACACACACACACACACACACACACACACACACACGTGTGCGCACACAAAGACCTTGCTAGGATAAAGGTATTCACAGTAATGTGATCTGTGTTGATGACATTGTCGAAATCATTTTACTATAAAATAGTTCAATAATTTTCTGTTAGCATAAAAATTAGGGGAAAGGGAATGATGATAACCCGCTGCAGACCTTAAGGACAAGTTTGAAGGCACTAAGGTTCGCCCGGTTTCATGCAAAACACCTCAGTGCTTCTGGAAACCTGTGAGTGCAAGCAAACAGTTGTGAGCACCGGACCAGGGTGGTGTCCGGGAGGTGGACAGGCTGGGCGACTGTTTTGAGTCTGGCTGAGACACGGAGGGAGCCTGTGGAAGGCTGTGGTCTCAGCCTGGAAAGAGCACTCTGTGTGCGTTTTTGTGTCTTCACAGCCGGTTGGAGAGTGGCAGGGCAATAAAAGATCACCGGGCAGAAGGACGATAGTGCCGTGACTCGGATTCGAACCGAGGTTGCTGCGGCCACAACGCAGAGTACTAACCACTATACGATCACGGCGAGCCACGCGCCCGGCGATGAGTGCTTTGTCTGTGCTGGCGCTGTTGGCTGAGCTGCCGTCCAAGTTCCATGCTCCGCCCTCGGCTTGGCCCTCGGCTCCAGGGCTGGCTGGAGCACCTAGGGCTCTGCATCCTTCCCAGCCCGAGGCTCCAGGGCGGCAAGGGTGGTGTATGGCCTCCTGCAGCCGGTCCCGAGTCCCCGCTGACAGCTGGGCGTTCCTGGCCTGAGCACCAGGTGCAGCCGGGCGAGGGTGGCGGTAGGGTCCGTGGCTCTGCGGGTTTCCGAGGCTCAGCGGTGACCTTGGCAGCCGAACTCTTGTAGACCACCAGGCTCCGCCTAGCTAGGAAGCCGAGATTTTTCAAAGTTGTCTCCGTTGCTTTCATGTGTAGCTCAGTCTGTTAGAAGGGATCTTTGTAGATGCAAAGGTGTTGGTTCGGTTCCCTTCTTACTTTCATTTTAACGCTCTCTTCCCACCCCCCACCCCCCCCAATAGCATGCATTTTGAGGAGGCCGAGCAAGACCTTCAATGTCCTGCTCTCTGCCGTGGTTCTGCTCTTCGGTAAGGTGTGAACTACTCTAGGATCCTTCCAAAGAGCTAGGGAAGAAACCAGGAGTCCACAGACTTGCATGACCTTTAAAGAATAGAACCATCACCATAGCTCCCTGAATTCCTTACCACACCACCATTTTGCCAGTTTCTGTTTCTGTGACTTATTTTGCTTTTTCCACATACTCTTCTAATTGATGCTAGAATGTTTCTGATGACCAATTATGCTGCGGTCACCTTTCTTGTATGCACATCTTTGACCAATGTCCTACTAGAGATTTATGTTTCATTTTAAAGCCATTTTCTCTCATTCGATGGCATGTTGTCTATAAATCTTTTATTAATTGCTCTAGGGTTCAGGTGGAGTTATTCTCCCCTCTCTGGCTTTTATGTGTTCTTGCCATGGGTTTTGCCTTCTTGCCATGCTACAGAATTATTTCAGCATTCATGTCTTGAAATGCCCTCGTTTCACTTTTTTTTTTTTTTTTTTTTTTTTTTTACAAACCCCAGCTGTCCTGGGACTAGCTATGTAGACCAGGCTGGCCTTGATCTCACAGAGAGCTGCCTGCCTTTGTCTCCAGAATGCTAGGCTTAAGGGGGAGGGCCAACACACCAGGCTTTTAAAAAAAAATTTTTTCTTTGGGATCTGAATACAGTGTCTCCGGTTCAGTTTGCTCTGTGTTTCTTTGCTTAGGCTCCTTAGCTCTGTGTCACTTGCTTTAATCGTCTTTGATTGGGGGTTTTCAGACACTGTTTCTTCAAATATTTTTCCTTCTCAACCCACACTTTTAAAAATAATATTTTAGTTACTATTTTTATGTGCATGAGTATAGGTGCATCTATGGAGGTCAGAAGAGGACCTCGGATCCTCTGGAACTGGAGTTATAGATACCTGTTAGCTGCCATGTGGGTGCTGGGAATTGTTATGCCCAGTTCGCCAGACCCCAAAGACCACCAAGGAGCCGACCAATGCAAACACACAAGGGTTCTTTTATTGTTGCAAGCTTAAGCTTGGGTCCACTCTGTCAGCGGATCTCAGATGTGAGACCCCTTGCTTTGGGAGACAGAGGTTTTTATAGGTTTATTTCAGCAAGTTCAGCAAGTAGGGGGTCTCCAGCCTGGCAAGCATCTGATTGGTTGCAGCCCAGTGCCGAACCATAAACTGCCGCCTTCCGGGAATCTGAAGAGATATCTGGACTTTTAGTACTTTCCTGTCCCTGGTTAATTGACCGTTGGCAGGGGAGTTCTCTATCTGTTCCAAGTATACTTTTTTTGTGTTTTTTCCTGGAACAGGGTTCAGGGCTGGGTCAGTCCCATGGAGGTTTTATCCAAGATGGAGTCACTCAGGTCTCTCATAGATGACAGAAGAGGGCATCAGGTCCTCTAGAACTGGAGTTACAGTTGTTAACCCCATGAGGTCTCTCAGAATCAAACCTGGGTTCTCTGCAAGAGCAGCCAGTGCTCTTAACCACTGAGCCATCTTTCCAGCCCTCAACCCACACTTTTCAAGGACCCAAGTTTCTAAAATATTAGGCCTCTTAAGTTTGCCCTAGAGTTCATGAAACTTTTCTTTCAATTTTTTCCAAAGTTCTGTTTTGTCTCTAAGTCTCAAGTTGGATATTTTCAGTTACTTGTGGATATAGTTCCTTGATCATGTGTTGTGCAACATGTAACCTTCAGGTGGTCCCTGCAGTAAAATTGTCATCGCTGACATTTTATTTTTATTCTCTAAAATTTCACTCAGTTGATTTTAAATATTCTGCATTTCCTTTTAACAGTTTGGGCCTATGGAGTGCAGGCATAATAAGTGAAAGTCCTCTCTCCAAATTCTAACCTCATGGCAGTTCTGGTCCTGTTTCACCTGATGAATTTTTCTTCTCTTTATAAGTCATGGTCTCCTGTGTCATCGCATGCTAGAATTCTGGAATTTTTGTGTACTGGTTATTATGGTAACCCTATAAAGTTCTCCACAAACACTCACCTCCCTCTCTTCCATTTTGGGACTCAGAGCCCCTTCTGGTACAAGGGACCGATCTAAAGGCAGTGAGCTGGGGGCCAGAGTGGGATTGTGGAGAAAGGATGTTCATTTTCTCTTTTATATGTTTGTGTGGTTTGTAAACTTTTCTCATTAAAAAATCAGTTTACCTTTACATACTAAAAATCTAACCCTGTGTGTATGAAAGAAAGGGAGACAGAACAAGATGGCTTGATTCTGTGAGAGTCATGTTCACCTGCTGTGCTTCAAGTTCAACCACAGACTGCTAAAGTGCATAGGCGTATATGAGTCTGTCACAGCCTGTCCTTAAAAACACAGGCAGGTCCACAGGGATTTCATAGTCTAGAAAATCCTTCCCCTTCCCTTTTTAAGTTGTCCTCAAAATTTGTATGTTTTGTGTTACGAACTATAATGAAAAGTTAAGGAACAAGCCAAGCATGGGGGTATAGGTCTCTGGTTAGGACGGCAGGTACTTGTGCTACATATTGCTATCCAGGCCTGGGGGTGGTGGGGAGAAAGAAGGAAAGTGAATATATTGATGGGCTTCTTGAGTCTTGAAGGCCCAAGGCCTGGGTGAGGGTTTTCCCATCTCACTGAGGAGAACTGAGGTCTCCTAGTGCAAGACCACACTACGCCTTCAGACCTCAGGCAGGCAGAAAGAGAAGTCTCCAGCTTTCCCCTAGCAAAGCCACCCTCCTGGAATTGGTGGGAGAGGCACTGGCTTCCTTCTGGCTTGGACAGAGAGGAAGAAGCTGAATGCCTTCCAATTAGACAGTGCTGCACCAGACTTTGCCTCACAAGCTCTTGCCTGGAGGAAAATGGATCATCTGTGAATAAATTTAGTGTTTACTAATCAAAGACTTTGTAAATATTTTCTCTTTTTTTGTGGTCTTTTTGAGACACGGTCTCCCTATAGCCCCAGATGGCCTGGAACTCACTATGTAGACCAGGCTGGCGTTGAACTCACAGAAATCCACCTGCCTCTGCCTCCCAAGTGCTGGGACTAAAGGCTTGCACCATGATGCCTGGCTTAACATCTTAACTTTTTATAAACAAGAATAGGCTTCCTTTATAAAGTTACTCTCTACTAACCATGAATATACTTTTTAGAGACTCTAATTTCTTTTTTGTTAGTTACATTATCATGAAATGAATTCCTTTCTAAATTGGCTCAACAGGATGCTAAAGGCATGGCAAAGATGCCTGCAGAACTTGTGGACTGCTGTCTAATGCTAGTGTTTCTGTCCTGCCTTCATCCCTTCTTATAGGATCATGACTGGAAACAACGCCAACAGTTCACTGAAGATGGACAAGGGTGCTCTGTCCTTTGAATGTTAATGTTTCTCCATGGCCAAAGAAACTTGTTACTGTTAACTAACCTGGCCTTGGTCAGTGGCTAAATCTCAATTAGATGGCTGTGCTGGCGAGCCCCTTAGAATTGTACCACATACTTGTAAATATAAGGAAGGATACCTTCAAATTTGGATCACCCCTAAAACAGTACAACTTAGCTAACTGGGTCCCTTTTGTTGGGGACCAAGAAAGCATTCATTTGACAAATATACATGTTTCTTTCAACTATTGGGATGGATTCTTGCCATTAATGGTAGTTCAACCATAGTCTTAGAGAGAACGGACCTGTTTGCTACCAATTGGACTTGGAGACTTAAAATTTGATGTGTGAGTCCTAATGACACGAAATGCCTTTGTGGTAACAGATTGTGTTAATGGTTGCCCCCAGGATAGATTGGGAGGTGTACATTTTGATACCCCTGGATGCAAGAACATTGGATAAAAACTATTACCAGTCCTGTAACTCTTCCCATTCTATCACATAGATGGGGGAGATATGTCTTCCACTGTTTTGACTCTTTAGCTTCCAATTTCATTCCTCAAGTAAGATGAAAAGATGCTATGTGACACATAGGCTCTTTATATACACACAAAACATTCCTAATGATATGGCCCTGGGGATCTCCTTCCTAAACCCAGAATGTTAAATAATGAATATGATTACCCTACAAAGCTGGATGGCTCTTGATACACTAACAGCAGAGGAACCTACGCTAATAAAGCAGAGTCCCGCCCCACAGATGTGCTCAGGGAGAGACCAAGGCAACTGGCTTCAAGAGGCAGAACCTCTTGGTTTTCAGACTCTGGATATCTTCAGCCTATAGAGATTTAGGTGAAGATGAATCCCTCAGACCAGCTCCAGGATGGTAGCTTTCATGAACTGTAATCTCTTACCCATATTCCTGTGTAACCGCAATAAACTCATCGGCTCACCAAGTTGAACTTTGGTGGTGGTATCCTTACATTGGTCTGTCCTCAGTTCTCTATCTGAGGGAGCAAATATTTGTTCATGTCAACATAGAAATAGGGTCATACCATGCCTCCTCTTAGCTAAGCCAGGAGGGCTGCACTGCCCTATAACACTGTCAGGGACAGACAGTGTGTTCCAAAAGCAAATAAATGACAGGAACATTGCAGCAGTTGGGAAATACATTGGACTAGGACCTGGCACCACCAAAGCTGCAGAGTCTGCTGATTGGAGCATTGTATGAACACTGCTGCCAGCTGTATGTCCTCCCTACATTATAGAAATAACATCTTTGGGAGTCACCAAAGTCGTGGGTCTGTCAATGACCATTGCCACAAGGCTTGTTTGTAATCATCAACCCGGGAAACAAACCAACTTCAAAAACATTTGGAAGATTAAACTAAATAATGCACAAATTAAGTAAGACAGTTTTCTTACAAAAGAAAGAGCAGGTGGTGGTGGTCTATCCAGACACTTGAATCAGGGACAGTAATACCTCTGTTGGTTTCATGTTACTGCTAAAAAATGAGGTACTATTAGATCCCCAAGCATGCTGTGAAAGGTTTTTCTCTTTCAGGAATGTGCAGGATAAGGACACACACAGCAGGAGGGTGAGAACACAAGTATACCAAGAAGATCTAATTTTGAACTTTAATACCTACCAATCGCTAATACCTTTTTATCTGGGGAAGTGTTAAAACCCAAAGGGAAGCGTCCCTGGGTGGGCTTGAACCACCAACCTTTCGGTTAACAGCCGAAAGCGCTAACCAATTGCGCCACAGAGACGCTGTACCTGAGTTCTTCCCAGGTCCTTGGTGAACGAGGCCTCCCTACGCCTGGGCGCAGTCGGATACCTGCGGGCTCGTCAGGCGCCTCCCGGGGTCTGCGATTACCCAGGGCTCCCGGAGACTGCACGGTGGCCGGGCTCGTGGCAATGTTGATCTTTGTCCTGCTGGGGCAGTGGCCTGGCGCGGTGCGCGTGGGAAAGACAGGGGCGGTGGCGGTTGAGGTCGGTGCGCTGAGCGAGGCGTGGCGGGAGCGGAGGGAGTGGACAGAACGGAGACAGATCGGCGGGGGGATGCTAGAGACAAAAGTGAGTTTGTGTGGGAGCAGAGGGGAGGGAAGGTGGACGGAAGAGCCGGGAGGGGACAGAGCATGAAGACCTTTGAGTGCGTGAAAAATAAAAAGACAGCAGAGAATCACAAACAGGAACAAGGGTAAAGAAGATGCTGTTGGAATTTCTCCTGTGGCTCGCTGTGGTCCCCGTGGTTACTACGCTGCGTCGTTCAAGGCACCATTGGTTCGGCTCTGAGATCCAGAAGCTGACTTCTAAGGTGTGGTACGCTATTGTTCCAGTTTCGGTCTCTGTTCTTTCTGTCTCATACTTTTTAATTTTTCAATCACCTACGCATTCCATGTGAAAGGAAATCAGAGTCCTCATTCCACAGGAATATTTTAAGTAAAAGCTAAGCAATATGATGAAATTAAACACGGTGCCATTCCCCAACTATGTTTTGTTTGTTTTTCTGACTGTGACGGAAGTGTAATTCATGCGGACTGAAGGGCACAAATACCTCGAGTTTGGCCGGATGAGTTTTGACAAAATGAGCCGTTGCCAGGATCCTGGATAGAACGTTGATTTCCATCAGCCCACCGGGCCCAGTCGTCCCCACCCAAGCCACTCACATCACTCTTCTGATTTCTCTGCCCACCTCTGCCACCCAGAGCTCAGGTTCCAGCATCAGGACTGTTCACAGAGGATGCGTTGAAGGGTTTCTTTTTACTTTCGTTCACTTCCTCCATAGTTTTTACACCAGTATGAATTTTCATACAGAGTACAGAGTCCTCGATTAGCTTACTATTTTTACTTTGATCACAACCTCTGTAATGTCCTTGAAGACTAGCTTTGTCCATGAGGACACTATACTTACTGTACAGTAAAACAGAATGCACAGACCCCAGATGCCCTTCCCTCTTCCTCCTTCCTGTTCAAACCAGCAGAAATGTAGCAACTGTGCACTGCTCATAGAAAGGTTTTTGATACTCTCTAAATGTAGCAAACTTTGAGCACCCTTTTTTAGGCAGGGTCTCCCTGTGGCCCCAATTTGGCCTGGACCTGTCTATGCAGACCAGGCTGATCTTGATCTCATAGAGATCCACCTGCCTCTGACTCCTGAGCACTTGGATTAAAGGCGTAAGAATTTGAACTGGGAATAGTCTTTCTGAAAGAACTTTATAGGTCCTTCCCAGAAACTCCTTGAGGGAAAAACCGGCCATAGGCTAAAGGCAAACAGGTAACACTGAGGGACTAAGGGTCTTGGGCTTTCACACTGCCTAGCATAGAGGAGGCCCTGCATTTCACCCTCAGGATTGCAAAATACAAAACCAAACAGGGAAAAATGAAACAGAACAAAACAAGAAATTCAAAGAAAAATAAAAAGCAGAACGAAGTGTTTTCAAGTGACATAGTTTTCTTTGGGGATTTTAGGGTGTGGAGTTGTCTCAGAAACATTTCCTATGCAAACACTGATTTAATTTGGGTTTTCTAAAATCTTGTGTTGTTTTAAACTAAGTGGGAAAGCTTGAAATGAATGGATTCTCATATCCTTTCCTAATGTGCTTGTAAAGACATCTTCAGACAGCATTGGTGGTTCAGTGGTAGAATTCTCGCTTCCCACGCGGGAGACCCGGGTTCAATTCCTGGCCAATGCATATCTAGCTCTCTCTTTCTCCCCTTTCACAGCACCATACTTTCCTCCTGTTCTTCAAAGGCAGATGCTTTACCTGCTCTTCTCCATTCTCATCTCCAGGAATACCGCCACACTGAACACACAGCTGAGGCTAATTCCGCAGTTCAAGCTCAGAGACTTCTGCCAAGGCCCTATTACCTTTGCCACTGCAGTGCTTGCTGACTCTGCATATTGGGGCTTAAAACCAGGTTTTTGTTGTTTTGTTTTGTTTTATTCTGGCTGACACCTGCTTTCAATAGACCATTGGCCTAATTTCTCACCGCAGAATGGAGATAAGGAAAGGAGTTTCTACAAGGAGAGAAGCTGAGCTCACATCCCACAGTGCTACAGGACATGCTGAGAACTCAGGGAAGAGGGGCTGGCATGCTTGTGGTCAGGATTCGGACAACTGAGGACGCTCTCTACCTCTTTGATGGTCACAGTGGAGTGAAGGATGGGTCTCCAGTAGATGGCTGCAGTCTAGGAACTGTTATAGTCTGATACCTGCCAAGAATTCGGCCACAAGGTAGGAAGGATTTTATTAACGGCCGGGCTGTCCCTGCACTCAGGGAGTGACAGAGAGCAGCCCCAAAGGGAGTCTGCAAGAACTTTTTATACATAGTCAGCTATTTCTCAAAAGCGGGAATACAAGGGGCCAATCATTATGGTTCAAACTCAAGCACATATTTTCATAGGTCAGTAAAAGTTTAAAATTACTATCGACACCCCCCCTCCGAGTGAGCAAGCAAGCATGGACAGAAACAGATACGGCATTAGGTAGCAGCTTATCTCATCTTGGCCAGACATGTGGCAGTTTCTAAGAATTCCTGGTCCCTATAGGGTGTGGGCAATTTCGGGGAAACTGGAAAATAACTAGGCCAGGTCACGTAGGATGGTAAGATGGATGTCTTTTAGTCAGGGGCCTGCTACAGGAACATCCTTATACTGTCCATTTGTGTTTCACTCCACTAGGCATAAGTAAGGTTCAACAGTAAATTTTAACTCTTGGAATTCAGCAGCACAGGGAGGAGGCCATGCCAAAAATTGGCTCTGGTGCTTTGGAGGAGGCTCTGGGAAGGGAGACTCTGTGGTCATCTCTTCCCCCACCTGTCTCTATCAAGTCTCACATAGTGGACAGCAGCTGGCCCAGAGCTTCAGAGGAATTCACCAGGGAGGAGAAAGCTTCTCTTTATCTCTCTTTCTCTGTCTGTCTCTGTCTCTCTCTCTTTCTCTGCTTTCTGGGAACTTCACCTTTCCACAGCAGCTCAAAATAGTCTGCAGTCTGTATGAGGTCTCTTATTTTTTTCATAGGCCCTGTAGTAAGCTGGGTTTCCTTGGGTGTATAATTACTCCATGGTGTTCAGCAGCTCTGAATAGTCCAAATTCCTTTGGCACTGGGCTAAAGATTATTTCTAGTTTATAAAATGCTATGTCTTGTGTGGCTGGGTAGTGGTGGACCCAGAGAGGGACAGTGAGGTATCTAATGATAAAATATTACACAGAGGCAATTTAACATTTAAGAAAACTGGGGACAAGAAAGGGTCCCTGTTCCATAGAACAATGAGCATTGAAGCTCTAACTCTTCAAGGCTCTATTCCCTGGGATGAGGTGTTTTAAGCAGGTATTCAGGATCAAATGGTATGAAGCTCAAAGGACATTTCTCACAAGAGCTCAGGAAACAATTAGCAATAAAGTACAGCCTGTTTGTAAGGTACAGAGCAGATATTCACATAACAGTGTAAATAGGGCACCATTTTTTAAAAATCTAAACATAAACATATGGGATACTGCACTTCAAAACTCCGAGTAGGCATACATGCCGATTTGGCTCTCATAGACAATCTTGGCTACTAGCGACTTTGCACTTGCTTTCTTCAGAATTCAAACAGGTGGTCCCCAACAATAAAGGTTACATCTAGTTTATGAAAGCCATTGTAGAGGATTGGTATCATAGCATTGGTTTTTGAGACAGTGTCTCACTGTAACCCAGGCTGGCCTGGGCAGCGATCCTTCTCCCTCAGCCTCCTGAATGCTGGCATTACAGGTGTGAATTTCCACATCTGGTCTTCATTTCTTTCTTTTTCTTTTTTCCTTTTTCTAATGTGTATGACTGTTCTGCCTGCATGTAAGTGCACTTGTGCATGCAATGTCTGCAGAGGCCAGGAGAGGGCATCTGATCTCCTGAAACTGGAGTTACAGACAGATGTTAGGTGCTAGGTGGGTGCTGGGAATGGAACCTGAGTCCTCTGGAAGAGCAGCCAGTGCTATTAACTGCTGAGCCATCTCTCCAGCCCCTTCATTTCCCTTTTAAATGTTTTGCAGAATTATCTGTGAAACCATCAAGATCTGGCACATTGTTTTGGAAAATGCCTTTACTATACCCAGCCTTAAAATGCTTAAAAAAAAAAAAAAAAATCCAGAGAATAGCAAAGCACTCAGAAATTACGAGATATGTATCTCTCTTTTGGACTCTGGAATTTGCATCCTGGGTGTTGGGGCTTCACACTGGTCCTATACATGCCCCCCCTCCGGGGGGGGGCACATTGATCCTGTTTAGCTGAAGCAATACAAGAGAACAACAGAGCAGAAAATGTACTCTCACCTCCCACCTCTCTCCTTGCAAGCGTCAGGACTTTATGGTGGTTCATGAGCCCCTGAAGATTTAATAAATAAGCTTGTAGCTTAGCAACTGCTGACTTTCTTTGAAGCAAGCCCAACCCCTGTCATACTTCCCTTGGATACACTAATATAGTAGGCACTAATATAGTAAATACCAGAGGAAAAAAAACAGAAAAACAACACTAACTATAAACCACCAGATGGCACCAGATGGAAACAGTTTGAGATCAAGTTGACCGCATCATTCCTGTAAACACTTTTGTCTTCTTTTCTTTTCTTTTTTTTTAATTCCCTTTCCATCCTTCTCCCAGGGACAGAATTAACCAATCATATACTGTTGAGTAGCAAACTACTGACACTTTTTATATTTTACTATAAAATGGCATGTAAGATCCCAGCTCAGGGGCCAGGTTTATTCTGGAGGTAACTCTGCCTAGGTCCTGATTGGTTAATAAAGCTGTTTTCTTGTAAATTCAAGGTTTTCTTGGTTCTTTGGCCAAATCCTACAGCAATGGGAGAGGTGCCCACCCCAGATCTAGAGAAGAAAGGAGCGTCCTCGCCTCTGCACACAGGAGCGCAGAGGAGGCAGCAACAGGCCTGGCCCAGTTTCCCTGCTTGTTAGCGGTGGTCACAGTCTCTTGCCTGTCCCATTCCTCCTCCACATCTGCCCTTCAGCAGAGCCCAGGTCAGAATCCTCTGCGTCACCTGCTCCTTGCATCTGTCCTGCCTGAGGTGAAGGCTCCTCCTACATGTAGATGGATGTGCAGCAAGCAGCAGGGTGCTCTGCCATGTCACTGTCATCTGTTAAAGGGGCCCCAGCCAAGACCCCAGGATGGGGGGGAAAGGACATGTCTTCCCCCATGGAAGAGATGTCTTCCACTGTGAAACTGTAAAGCTGTTATGGGGCACTTTTGAAGCCAGGATTTGAATGTTTCCCTGGTCAGGAGCAGAAGCTCCCAGGTAGAACGAATGCTGTAGCAAGTTCCCAGAGCTGCCTGCAGGGCAGACTGAAGGGGGCTTTGGGGTCTCCCAGCCCAGGAGATGGTACTGGCTCAGAGAAGATGAGTGCCCTCTCTGTAGGAAGGTCCATGGCTCCCAGGAGTACAGAGGATGCAACTTACATACAGTTTTCATCACATCTACCTGTTGTGTTCAAAAGAGAAGCACAGCCCCTCAGTGAGTCCTTGTCCTGTGCCCCTTGCCAGTGACTGCTGAGGAGCTGTGCGGGTGTTCCATTTTTGATCCTTACAGCAGGTCAATGTTGTCAACATGCTTCTATAAACATAAGGGAAACAGTGAGAAACAGGGACACCCAAAGGAACACAGGCTCAGTGAGAGAGAGGGACACGTTGAAGGCCAGGGGAATTGTACTAGGCAGATGTGATGGTTGATCTTCATTTTCAACATATCTAGATTTAGAATCACCCAGGAAGCAGTTGCATACTCTCAATGAAAAGGAAACAAAAGGGAAACCAGCTTGGCACCTGCATTATCTCTTCTGCTTCTAACTGAACGACAGTGTGACCAGCTGCCTCTCACATGCCACAAGGTCTTGTTTACCACAAAGGCCTTCACATGAAGAGCCAAAATAAATCCTTCCCTCATTTACTTGCTTTTTGTGAGGTATTTTGTTACAGCTACAGGAAAAATAACTAATATAGCAAGATTTTGTAGAGGAACTGAGGAGGGAGGGAGGGAGGGAGAGAGGGAGAGAGAGAGAGAGAGAGAGAGAGAGAGAGGAGAGACTTCTGATTTAATTGAATGACTTACAGGATAGGGCTCAGTAGTCCAACTATAGCCACCCATCTGCACAACACTGGGGATGCAGAGAACCCAGTAGTTGCTCAGTCCACACAGCTGGATGCCTCAGCAGTTCCAGTCTGGTGCTGAAGACCTGGAGCTCCCTGCAGAGTCACTGATACTGAGTCCAGGGTGGAAGGCCGAAGAACTGGAGTCTCATGTCAGCAGAGGATGTCAGCAGAGGTAGACACACTTGTTGAGGAAGGAGAAGTGAAGGCAGGCAGGCACACATTGCTTTTTCCTTGGTCCGCTTGATACCTAGGAATCCACTGGAAGATACCATCCACTATGAAGACCAGATTTCCTACTCAGTTAATTTTCTCTGAAAAGGCCTTCACAGACACACCCATCAAGTTGACAATCAAGGGCAACCATCGCAGGAACTGAGAAGAGAGATAAAGAAGAGGAAGGGGAATGTGGAGGGGCCAGTGTGAAAGTCACAAGAGCAAGGGAGAGGGATTAGAGAGTGAGCATGGGTGTGTGCAGAGAGAAGACACAGGGCCCTCCCTCACACACATAAGGAAGGATAGCAATAAAAGGTGGCAGAAAGAGGGATAGAGCCAGAGATGGACCTGCTAATAGGATGGAAGGAAGATGATGAGGATGGACAGAACCAGCAGTTGTTATTGAGACAGAGGGAGCCATGTTCCCTGCAGGTGATGGGGGCAGGCAGAGAAGTGTAGGAGTAGAAGAGTTGAAGAAGACAGGGAGAGATGGAGGGGGCATGGAGAACTGGTAAGGATAGAGTAGGGGCAATGGGTATATGAAAGTCTGTTCCTCTCTCTTCTCAGTTTTGGAGTACAGGTCTCTATTAAGGAGTGTGGCTGGGTGTGGTGGTGCACACCTTTAAATTCCAGCACTCAGGAGGCAGAGGCAGGCGGATTCATAGGAATTCAAGGCCAGCCTGGTCTATGTAGTGAGTTCCAGGCCAGCAGGGGCTACCCTGTCTCCAAAAAGGGGGGGGATGGTCAGTACCCCAATTGGTGACCATCTCAGACTCTGCAAAGGGATAGGGGAGAGATGGGAGAGCAAGGCACAGAAACTGAGCAAGAGCAGTTGACCCAAAGAGCAGGGAAGGGAGGTACATGAGAAGAGAGGCTAAGACCAAGAGACAGGGGAGAGACCTAAGAGGACAAAGGGAAGAGACCCATAGAGACAGAGGATGACAAAGAGCCAGAAAAAGAGTGACCAAGACCTGGGGGGATAGGGGTGGAAATTCAGAGACAGGGACAGAGAACGAGAGAGGGAGCTAGAGATTCAGAAGGGCAATTGAGACTCCCCAAAATACCAGAGACTGATTCCCCAGGCCTCTTCCTCTGGCTTTCTCTGTGTGGGCAGCAGCATCATAGTCTCTGTGGGATGGGGCTTCACCCAGGTCTTTGTTCACCTTGTCTGAATTCACACACCTGGCTTTCCCCAAGTATATCTTTCCTAACTGGGGCCCTTACCTTTTACTTGAGCAGGACTTGGAGTGTGAGACCCATGCACAGAACGTCCTCATTAGGGAAAGAATGTTCTGGGCTCAGAAGATGGGGAGTATGGGGAGCTGCTCTGATGTGATGGATCCATTCCGAGACTTCTCAGATAAAGCCCATGTGCATGAGTAGTTGCGGAGTTTCCTGGTTTTAATATTTATTAGGCTCCAGTTATATCAGATATCATCACTGGGATAGGACAAGGAAGGACAGGTGGATTCTCTGTTCTGTATGTGCAAGTTCATCTGAGCCTGCCTATCTAAAAAACAAGGAAACATGTTTTCTAGAGATGATGTCATCCCAAAAGCTCTCTAAGGTCCTAGTGCCCAAGTTTTTATAACCACTCAAAATTAGAACTCCTTAGCTATGGTATGATCAAATAATTTATTGGTCAAACCAGGAGAGCCTAACAGCTTATTAATGACAATTCGTGCAAGATATGCAAAAGTGGACTTGTCTGGGGTTTGCTACGCTACTTAGAGATCACCAGTTCCT
The DNA here is from genome assembly GCF_000622305.1 of Nannospalax galili. Taxonomy (NCBI): domain Eukaryota; kingdom Metazoa; phylum Chordata; class Mammalia; order Rodentia; family Spalacidae; genus Nannospalax; species Nannospalax galili. The sequence goes on from NW_008347230.1 coordinate 33,982, forward strand.
AAGGCCAAGCCACTCCACTGCAAAAATTGTGGAATATATATGTATGTATCATCATATGAAATAAATGTAAATTTTTCCTTAAAATTTTTTAAAAAAATACACATAAAATAAAAATAATAAATAAAAACATTTAAAAATTGTATTTATTTATTTATTTATTTATTATTTTTTGTCTTTTGAGACAAGGTCTCCCTGAAGCCCTAGCTGGCCTGAAACTCACTATGTAGACCAGGCTGGCCTCGAACTCACAGAGAACCACCTTCTGAGTGCTGGGATTAAAGGCACATGCCACCATGCCCAGATCTTAAAAATTTTTAAATAAAATAAAAACACGGGCTGGAGAGATGGCTTAGCAGTTAAGAACACTGACTGTTCTTGCAGAAGACCTAGGTTTGAATCCCAGCACCCACATGGCAGCTAACAACTGTCTGTAACTCCAGTTCCAGGGGATCCAACAGCCTCTTCTGGCCTCCACAGGCATTGCATGACACAGGTGCACTTACCTACATGCAGACAATACACGCATACAACTAAAATAAAAATAATAGATAAAATATTAAAAAAATAAAAAATAAAAAAACAAGCAAACAAACAAAAGATTCCCTAACAGAAGCTTGGCCTGATTGTGTAGGCTGTAATCCCAGCTGCTGTGGAGGCTGAGGCAGGAAGTTCAAGGCCTGTCTGAGCTACATAGAGAGCTAGAGGCCAGCCTGGGCAACTTATCAACACTCTGTACTAAAAAAGTTAAAAATTAAACAGTGGGTAGGGAGATAATCTAGTGGTAGAGATTATATGCTTGTTTTGCATATATGTACAAGGCCCTAGGTTCAAGTCTCAGTGCTCATGTGTGCATGCACGCTCGCACACACACACACAAACAGAACCAGAATACATTTCTCTTTCTAAAAAACAAACAAGCAAACAAAAACAAAACAAAACAGAAACCCACTCAACTGTTTCAGCACGGGGCCTTGGTGAGTCCAAGGATGCCTGGGGGAGGTCAAATGTGAGAAAACTGACATAGACATGAACTAACATTTAGTTCAAGGTCACTCAGCCTATGAAACCCTGTAAACCAAGCCATCCTGACTTCTGAAAACATGCTCAAAACAATTGTGGTTCGCTGGTTCCTGTGAGCCATACAAATGGTAAATGACTTAAAAAATTTTTTTACAGCAGATATTTGGAGGGAAAACAAATGGAACAAAACAAAACAAAACAAAAAACCACCACCAACAAAAAAGAATCACCAAAACAAAAAACAAAGGAGGAAGTGTTTTCTAGTAAGTGCCCCCACCAAAATATGCATTTTGAATAAAATTCTTTCTTGAATTGAATTTTGCCTTCCCTCTTTTTGTCTCTTTATTTTTGAGACAGGATCTTACTATGTAGCCCTGGCTGGCCTGAAACTCACTAGGTAGACCAGGTTGGCCTCAAAATAACAGATCCACTTGCTTCTGCCTCAGAAGTGCTGGGATTAAAGGCATGGGTCAGACATCCAGCTTCCTTCCCTCATACTTTCATCTGTCCCATATCCCTTCCTTATCCTCTTTTTCACTTATAAGTGATTAATGTTTTAAATTTTAAAATGTGGTACATTGCACAACACAGGTGCACTTACCTATGTGCAAGAATAACACTCAGGTGGATCTCTGAGTTCAAAGGCCAGCCTGATCTACATATCGAGTTCTAGGCCAGCTGTGGGGCTACCCTGTCTCAAAAAACAAAACAAACAACAAAAAACGTGGTACTGAGAAGTTTGTGTGGCAACTGAACCTGGGTCTGGTTGCATATTAAGCAACCACTCCTCACAAATACACCTTTATAAACCCGAGTTATTGCAGTTATATTTTGTCTTTAAAATGTGCAGCATGAGCTGGGCATGGTGGTGCATGCTTTTCATCCCAGCACTGAGGAGGCAGAGGGAGGCAGATCTCTGAGTTCGAGGCCAGCCTGGTCTACATAGTGAGTTCCAGGCCAGCTGGGGCTACAGGGAGACCCTGTCTCAAAAAAACCAAAAAGAAAAAGAAAAAGTTGCATGAATTTAACTTAAAAAAAAAAAAAAAACAACAACACAGGAAACCAATGAATTTGCTGAACTTTCACATAAAATTTCCAGAGATAATTCACACACCACACACACACACACACACACACACACACACACACACACACATGCACGCATGCACGCATGCACAGAACTTCAAAATGTAGAGATTTTTCTCATTACTCTTACATCTAATTTACCAAGGTGTCATTTCCAAAGACTACATGTCTAATGACAAATGGATATACTCTGTGACCACTAACCAGATTAAGAATAATAATATATCAAGGGTTCTAGATGGAGCTCAAGGTGAAGGGAAACCTTTATTAACTCCCAAAGCATAAAATTTTACAAACAAGCCTGTCCAGGACTCCAGCTGCTCTGTCAGACAAAAAGAAAATGTAGACCTTGAATTCTCTCCCACAAGCCCTCCTGAGAAAGAGTGCAGTCTTTGAAGTCTCTATCCAACCCCCATGGCTCTGTACCTACACAAAAGTACCTAAGCTCCCTGTTGCAGACTCCACTGATCAGTAGTTGCCCTTATGGACTAATAAAGGCTGTTGTGGATTCTATAAGGTTGATTGTTTTTCTGTCCTACCTGTGACTCTTTCAATCTCCAATCCTAATATTTACCAAAGAGAAAGTTAAACTCCTAATTTGTTAACACAAGGGTGCTACCATCTACATAAGCAATGGTTCAGTACCCAGCACTGGAAAAAATAGTTTGCCAATGTTTCTGAGATTAATCCCTACTGATGCATGTTTCACTAATATGGTATTACTGGGTGACCACATCACTGCTGATGCCAGCCGGCCAAGACGAACAGCACCTGAAAGGGGGAGTGAGGATAAAAGAAAAAACAAGAGACAGAGAAAGATACTTGGGAGGACTGTCAGTAGAGACTGCAGCCCCTGTTTATTTTTGCTCGGCCTTTTTATATAGTAGAACATCAGACAGCCACCTTTAAGAACAGCTTAATTAGCTTCAACAGCTGTTTTTTCCCACCTTTATCTGAGGGTCAAGGAACGGTCAAATACTTGTGAATACAGCCATTTAGCCATCTTCCCTAAATTATCAACACATTCTTCCTGACTTGGCAGAACAATTCGGAACTTGTGTGCAAAACACACAAACTCTTGAGTTAAGGTGAACAGTCATAAAGTAAACAAGCAAGCCTGCCACAGCTCAAAGTACATAATGGCTGTGCTTATACTAATAGCTCCCAACATATCACTATCTATCACCTTTAAAGAAAAAGACAGGACCTTTTCCAAGAACACAAAGAGATAAAAAATATATCAAAGTGGGAACCCAGTTCTTCACTATTAGAATGTAGTGGAGTTCCCTCTAGGTTGGGGAAATGGAGAGTCAGCACATGTGGCAACATGGATAAATCAGGAGGAATGTGGCTAACTGCTCCATATCTCCATATCTGTAACATTTTGCAAACTGGATGTTGGGTTCTTTTTTTTTTTTGGTCTTTTTTGAGACAGGGTCTCCCTGTAGCCCCAGCTGTCCTGGAACACACTATGTAGACCAGGCTGGCCTTGGACTCACAGAGATCTGCCTGCCTCTGCCTCCCGAGTGCTGGGATTAAAGGCGTGTGCTACCACACCCGTCTGGATGTTGGGTTCTTAAGATTGCTGTTGCTAAGAGGTTAGGAGTTGACTAGGACAACATGGAGACACTGGCTCTGATTGGGTTATGAATTTGTAGGGCTGTCAGCTGGGAGGTATGTATTCTGTCTCAGGAGTGGGGGACGGGGAGTGGGGGTAGGTGTAGACAGTCACAGCTACAGGAAATTTCCTAATCTGATGGTGGAAAGTCTAGTTCATGGAGTAAAGGGGAATGCCAGAAAAGGGTTTAGCACTTACCTTAAAGAACTAGGACAAAAGGGGGCGGGGAAAGCCTGAAAGGTTTCTGGTACCGTTCAAGTTATGATACAAAATAAGGTGGGAATTATGTTGCCCAATGAGCAGAAATCAGCCCGTGACTACAACTTAGAAAGAAGCGACTATTCGTGGGTAATAAGGGTAAAAGAGTCACTATGAAAGCTTCCTTTCCTGTAGTCTAATTTTAGAAACCGCAAAGACCAGGGGAGAGCGCGAACGCAGTCCCCCACTACCACAAATTATGCAGTCGAGTTTCCCGCATTTGGGGAAATCGCAGGGGTCAGCACATCCTACAGTGCAATGGATGAACCTCGCCCTGAGAAAACCACCTTCCTGATCATGGTGTTTCCCCTGCCAGGTAAGTATGTCTTCCAGGCTCCCAACCCCGACACACACCCTCCCGCCCTCCACTCTCAACATACGGTCACCCGGCTACACGCACTCTCGGGCTTCCCCGGCCTTCCACGCGCCTCCCACGTGCCCTGCCGCCCACTGACACGCACTTTCTCCTAGGCCACGTGGAATCCTTCTAGTTTCAGCAGCAGCTGTGGACGCGGCAGCCCCTGCGCGCCCCTCATCTGCATAGGACACGCCCCTGTGCGACGTCACAAAACGCCCGCTCCTCTGGGCACTTGCTCACCCATCGACTTATTAGCTTGTTGACTTACTGTCTGCACAAGCTTTAGTTCCCCACAGCTGTCAGGCGATGTTCCTCCCCTCCTGCTCTGACGCTGTTCTTGCCATGCATTTTGCTTCCTACACGTTATAACCCCTCAATACACTGTTACTACTTTTATCTAAACAGTCAATTGCTTTTCCAATCGATTTTCACTAATTTTCTCACTGGTTTCTGATGTTCTTCATAACTTCGGCCGGACCCAAAGGAAACGTGACCATGGATATTCCAGTGTATTATTCAAACTCGCCACGGTCTTCCTATCACACTTACCAGCACAGCAAACCTGTCTACCCGACTGAAGTAAGCGACGGGTACCAGAGGAAGGCGGTGGAGGTGACCAGGACAAACTCTGAAACTCGAAGCCACTTGGGAGGCCTTCGGAGCAGGCCAGGCTTGGGTTTCTGCCTAACTGTCTGGAGAAGGCTGGCCTGAAGGAGCCCAGCCTGCTACCTGTAACAACCCATCTAACCCCAGGGGTCAGGGCGGCCCAGATATTACTCCACTTCCTGTTTCTTGACGAATTCCATCTGCCTTTTTACATGCCAGCAATCTTCCGGCTGTTCTCTCTCCTGCACAACAATTAAGACGCTGATCGCCAGCTCTGTATTTTCCTTTACAAGTCCTGTTTTGTCTTCAAAATTATCTTACTTGAGACATATCAGTGGGGCCAGAAGCTCCTGCAAATGTCTCCATCTGACGCGGATCCCGGGTCCTTAGAGTTACTGGCTCTCTTTGTCAATTGAGCCTCAGGAGCAAAATGTACACAGTCATACCCTCTCATTCCCTACTGTCCATCAGGCTCTGTGATTCTGTCCTTCATGGTGCAGGCTGTCCCTAGGCTTACCCAGTGCTAAGCGTGATTAGTGACCCTGGGAGAGAAGGGAAGGGGTGATTCAAACCTACATGCTGTGGTTGTTGTCTGCAATGTGGTCATTTCTAAAGTATTGAGGAGCCAGGGATGGAGAGGGAGAACCTGGATTGGGAGTTCCTGAGTAGGAGTATCCAAAATGCCACAGGCTGGGTGTCAGTTGCCAAATGTGCCCAGGCTCATGACTTCTGACCTCATTGTTGCTGTGTCTTCAGTCTCTCCATCCAGCCCTATGGGACAAAGAGGTGACCCTGTGGATAAGAGACATTTAATGTATACAAATGTCAGTGGCATGTATCAGTCCCCCTCTGGCCATCTTGTGGTGTGACTGGTTAGGGGGTTATGGAAAGATTCTTCAGACATCAGAAAGACCAATTACATACCCAGGAGAGAGTTAGAAAGCTCATTTATTCCTTACTCAGACATGAGGACCCCAGTAAGCAACAGAAGCTATTAGATTCTGGAGTCCTGATCTGTAGTACAGATGAGGATTTTATAGTTAATTTTATGTTGTTGTTTTATGATTAGCACCTGGGCATTATGTTTCTTTTTCATGAGAGGGTCATGTTATTTCAGGAAATTCCTTCCTGAGTTCATTTGGCCAACATGTTTTTTTTGACCCAGGCATGGGTCAGGACATCAGCCACCTTTTGATCTACAAACAGCCTAGGCTAATTAGGCATGTTTTCTCTTTCCTGTGGCCTCATCGATGGATTTTTTTCCTCTTCAGTGCAAAGAAGTCCTTCAAATATCTTCTGTAGTACTGGCCTAGTGGTCATAAATTCCTTTGGCCTATTTTTATCATGGAAAGTTTTTATTTCTCTTTCCATTATGACAGATAGCATTGGTATGGTAGTTTGGTGGCAGTTACTGTTTTTCAGAATTTGAAATAGATATTTTTCAGAACTTCCTTTTTTTTTTTTTTTTAAACTTTTGGTTTACAAATTGGGCCTTTCTATGTGACCTGGTTTCTCTCTTGCCATTTTTCAATGCCTTTTCTTTGTTCTGTATACTTAGTGTTTTAATTACATTATGACATGGGAAACTCATTTCTGGTCTGTTTGGTGTCCTACATGTTGTCTGTATCTGGATTGGTATCTTTTTCCCTAATTCTGGGAAATTGTCCATTATGACTCTTCTGAAAATGTTTTGTATGCCCTTAGAACGAGCTTCTTTTCTTCCTCCTCCTCCTCCTCTTCTCCTCCCCCTCCTCCTTCTCTTCCTCCTCCCCCTCCTGCTCCTCCTCCTCCTTCTCTTCCTCTTCCTCCCCCCTCCTCCTTCTTTCTCCTCTTCCTCCTCCCTTATCCTCCTCTTCCTCTAGAATTATGAGCAGAGGGGAGCCTCCTGCTCCTAGCCTCCTGTGGCTCTAGTTGTCCATTGTTTGGAGTTTGGAGTCTCCTTTTTCTTCATCTTTGCCCATTACTGGAGATTTGGTCTTTCCATAGTGTTGCCTCCATCTTGGAACTTCCACGTGTATCTTGTCCTTGTTGGCTTTTCCAGTTCCTCTGCCTTGACTTGAGGCTCAGACATCCTTGATCCATTCTATTGATGAGACTTTCCACAGAGCCTTTTAATCTGTCTCATTATGCTTTTCATTTCCAGAGTTTCATATTGGTTTTTCTTCAATATTTCTATCCTTGTTGAATTCCTCTTTCGTATCTTGCGTTGCATTCCTTGTTTCATTCAGCTGTTTGTGCTCTCCAGTCAGGAGATTTTTTGTTTCTTTGAACATATTTAGAATCATTCTTTTGAGTTCTCTGGGATTTCATCTAACTCACTCTCACTGGATGCTATAGGATTACTCATTACACAAGTTTTTCTGTTTCATTTATTTATTTATTTTGGTCTTTTTTGAGACAAGGTCTCCCTGAAGCCTCAGCTGGCCTAGAACTTGCTATGTAAATCAGGTTGGCTTTGAACTCACAGAGATCTGCCTGCTTCTGCCTCTGCCTCTCGAGTGCTGGGATAAAAAGCATGTGCCACCACACCTGTCTCTCTATTGCTTACTTTTTTTTTTTTTTTTTTTTTTTTTTTTTTGAGACAGGAGACAGGGTCTCCCTGTAGCTCCAGATGTAGACCAGGCTGGCCTTGAACTCACAGAGATCTGCCTGCTCCTGCCTCCTGGGTGCTGGGATTAAAGGCGTGTGCCACCACAACCGGCTTCTATTGCTTACTTTTTAAAAAAAAATTTCAGTTGAACTATTTGCAGTGTTCAAGTGTGTCTTGGATGTGGTAGAGTTGAGGTGTACAATTCAGAAAATAGTTCTTTGGTAGAGGAGCTCAGGGTGCCTGGTGGGAACTGTACATTATTCCCTGAGTAAAATGTTAACTGTGAGAGTAACCACAGCTGCCAGATCTTATACTCTGCAAATGTTATAGCGGCTAATTAAGAACAGTGACCCCTCTGACTTCAATAACTATTTGAGGATAGTGCGGTATATGTTCAGATTTTAGTTAATAAGATTAGGAGTGGGAGGAACTAAGGTAAGTGAGGATAGAGTAAGTATTACATCAATTTTGAAAATAATGAAATGAGTAAAGTAGCTGGGAGGGAAGGATGGGTTACTGTAGAGTCCACAGATTTTAGAGACTGTTAAAGCTATGGAACATTGTAAGAAGTGAAAGGAAGATATAAGGATGAAAGAAAGAGGAAAAGATATAGAAATAAGAAGGGAAATATATGAGATGTGAGTAAAAAGGTATAGCTGAGAATGTCTTGTAGTAGTCTGGATAGAGAAACACGCAGCCCTAAAACCTAACTGAGCAATATACAAACAAAAGCAAACCCATCATAAGACATATATGTAAGGGTTAAATAATAGAAAATAAGAAATAAAAAAAGAATACTTAGGGAGTGACTTGCTGACACAGCTGTGCTAAGTTGAAAGGTAAAGTTCTCAGATCCCTTGAGTTCTAGGAGCCTACACTTGGAACTTTGTTAGTAGGGAAGGGAGAGTGAGAGCCATCTTATTCAGAAGTCCTTCAAATAATGTAGGCTGTCAGGTTGGTAAAAGACATGGACAGACCATTTAGGAAAGAGATACATTTGATCACTAAGGCACAATACACAGTGCTTGATATGATTAGCTGCTAGGCGATTGGATTTATTATAAACTACATTGAGATGGCACTACTGTCAGCAATATGGCTGAAGAAATGCCCAACCTTGGAGAGGGTACAGATCAATCACAACCATACACTGTGACTGGACATGTAAAATGGTACTTTGGAATAAGTTTAGGGAGTATTCATGAAATTGAGCATATACAAGAAAGCACATTCACAGAACTCTCTAAGAAGAATGTTCAAAGAAAGTAGCTTTCTTCATATTGGCTAATACTGGAAGCATACCAAAATCTCTCTGTTGGGTGAGTCATTGTAGGGAGCCCCTGAGCCCCTCAATAGCAAGACCTGATTCCTGGCAAAGCTGTTTTCCAGACATCAAGTCTGACCTGGTTTGAGATTAACCAGATGGCCATACTTGAAAGCCTCACAAAAACATGTTATTCTAACCCGAGCACTTACCGCTTGAGAGACTCCCTCATTTCTCATGGAACTGCCTAAGAAACTGTTGCATTACTTTGTAATCACGCAGGTGTGACCTTATAATTGATTTATAGCCTTACTCTGGAATTGTGGTGTTACTATGGAATTTACTCTGTGATCAATTGGTGTGGTGTCATTGTGATATTCGTTCTGTTAATTGAATTGCTCTACTTCAATGGAATTTTCCCTGCCAACTTCCCCCTCTCCTCCCTATAAAAACTTTGTGTGAATGTTCATTAAATGAGACTTGATCAGAAAGCCTGTCTTGTCTCCATTCTTCGCATCCCTTGTCCCTTTCCATCCCCTCTCCTCCCTCCAGAAACCCACGTTGACTGTCCTGCGGGTCGGGACA
>NW_008347230.1:45568-70873 GCF_000622305.1 Nannospalax galili
AGCCCAATTTTAACCTTAACCCTAACCATAAAGTTACCCCTAACCCCCAAAGCTAAACCTAACCCTAACACTAACCCTAACCCCACTGTAACCCTAAGCCTAACACCTAACCCTAACACTAACTTTTGTGGAGAGCCGTAGGCCCCCACCCCAGAATATAACAAGACCTGGTTCCTGGCAAAGCTGTTTCCAGACGTCAAGGCTGACCTGGTTTGAGATTAACCAGATGACCATACTTGAAAGCTTCACAAACATGTTGTTCTAACTTGGGCACTTACCGCTTGAGAGACTCCCTCATTTCTCATGGAACTGCCTAAGAAACTTTTTTGTATTACCTTGTAATCATGCAGGTGTAACCTTATAATTGATTTATAACTTGCTATAGAATTGTGGTGTTACTATGGAATTTACTCTGTGATCAATTCGTGTGGTGTAATTATGATAATTGTTCTGTTAATAGAATTGCTCTGCCTCAATAGATTTGTCCCTGCCAAGCTTTCCCTTTTCCCTCTCTATAAAAACTTTGTGTGGATGATCAATAAATGAGACTTGATCAGAAAGCCTGTCTTGTCTCCATTCTTTGTGTCTCTTGCCCCTTTCATCCCCGCTCCTCATTCCAGGTACCCACGTTGAAAGTCCCGCTGGCCAGCACATCTGGCACCCAACGTGAGGACTGGACACTGAGGACCCAGTGAGGGAGACGACGTTATGAAAAGGAACACATTCATCCACATATTTCCTCGGATTCGCCTCGGGAGCCTGCCTCTACGTAAACCGAAACTATGGGGCGTGCGTGCTCTCTCTGGGCGCACTCCCCTGAATGGCACTCCCCCACCGTGTGTCTGGAGGAAAGCAGATATGGTCCCGCGGGCTTCTCCGTGTCTCTATGGGCCTCAGGCATGGTGTGTGTGGATATCTCGGGGTCGCTCCGGGCCCCTGGATCTCAGGGCCCCTGCCACACCTGGCTAGTTGCTGGCGGGTCTGGCCACAGGCATCTCTGGCCGCAGCGGCGGGTGCCCTGCAGGCCTTTCCCGGCGGCTTGGGTCCCAAGTCTCTGGAGCTTCTCTGCTGCAAAAGCGTTGTCTTGCCGAATCCTGGCCCTATTCCACCCGTGTACTTTTCCTCAGGATGCGAGGTCCACTGGCCACTTGGGCCTCGCGGGAAGAAGTACGGGGACAGCAAAAGCTAGAATGTCCACGAGTCAGTAACGAGGGAGTGCACCCCCGGGAGAGATTGGGCCGCCAGTAGTGACACAAGACTCAAGACTTGGCTTAGTCTGTGTTACAGCTTTATTCTCTGAGACCCAGCTCCCTGTGTCCCAGCTCTCTGCGACCCAATTCTCTGCAGCCCAAATCTCTGCCTAAGACATTTATACCATGGGGGTAGTGGTAAAAGCTTTGGCTGTTAGATGCTTTGTGAGGCATCAGGTACCCACGTTGAAAGTCCCGCGGGCCGGGACATCTGGCGCCCAACGTGGAAGCCTGGACACTGAGGACCCAGTGAGGGAGACGACGTTATCAAAAGGAACCCGTTCATCCACACATTTCCTCGGATTTGCCGCAGGAGCCTGCCTGGGCATAAACCGAAACAGTAAGTACAAACATCCGATTATGGGGCAAGAATTAAGCCAACATGAACTTTATGTTAAACAATTACAGGAGGCTTTAAAGACACAAAGAGTAAAGGTTAAAACCACAGATTTATTTCATTTCTTTGATTTCATCAAAGAAACCTGCCCTTGGTTCCCCCAAGAGGGAGCTATTGATATTAAAAGATGGAAAAGGGTGGGAAATGCCTTGGAAGATTACTATAAGGTCTTTGGACCAGAAAAAATTCTGGTCACGGCTTTTTCCTATTGGAATCTAATAAGAGATTTGCTAGATACAAAAGAACCCCCAACTGAAATGGCCATAAAACAGACTGAGGATCTTTTACAAAATCACCCTCACCCAAAAACCCCTAAAATCCCTACAAAAGAAATTGATCTTATTTCCCTTGATAGTGATGAGGAAGAATCGCCCAAACTCTCCAAAACTCATGAGCCTGAAACCGCTCCTAAGCCAAACGCTGCGCTGCTTCAACCCATAGCTGCGCCTTCGGCCCCCCTTGAGGCGTGCTCCATGCCCCCTCCTTTCACTCTCCTGACTGTTCTGCCTGCCCTCGAGGCTTTCCCAGCTTTCCCACCAACAGAACAGCTAAAGGCGGAAATAGCCCACCTAAAAGAACACATGAATTTAGAACTCCAACGTCAAGAGTTACTCATGGAACTCCATAGCCTCACCCACCAAAATTCCTCCCTCCTTAAACCCCAAACCCACTTGCTCACACACCTGCAAAACGCCATCCCCATTACAGGTACCAACCCCTCCACTTTTCCCGTCCTGGAGATTACTCCGAGAGATGAGGATGAGCCCCCATGACAACATGTCCCTTTTAAACTCTCAGACATGAAAGACCTAAAAGCTGCCATATCTCAGTATGGGGCTACTGCCCCTTATACAATTACCCTCCTAGAAGGATTGTCTGAGCAATGGCTAACTCCCTCAGACTGGCACACTCTTGCTAAAGCCCTCCTCACCAGAGGAGACTTCCTCCTATGGAGATCAGCATATTATGATGCTTGTAAAGATCTTGCAAAAAAGAACCTCCACACCTTAAATGATGACTGGACCTTTAACATGTTAATGGGAAAAGGTAACTATGAATCCAATAATTATGAAATAAACTATCCCCCTGGCTTGTTCGCACAAATCCAAACAGCAGCCATCAAAGCCTGGAAAAGGCTCCCCTCAAAAAATGACCCTAATCTCTCCCTTACATCCATCAAACAAGGACCAGGAGAGTCTTATTCCAACTTTGTTGACCGATTAACCACAGCGGCCACAAGGTTATTTGGAACTAATGAGGGAGGTATTGAACTTGTTATCAAACAGCTAGCTTTTGAAAACACCAATTCCACTTGTCAGGCAGCCATTCGACCTACCAAAAACAAAGCAGACCTTAATGGTTACATCAAACTTTGCTCAGACATCGATCCCCACTATGTCCAGGGACGCGCTATGGGACTCGCCATGGCTGCAGCCTTTACTGACGGCTCCAAAGGCTGCTTTAAGTGCGGCAAGCCAGGCCATTCTTTCAGAGAATGCAAATCCTCACTAAGCCACCCTATAAAAGACCGTAATTCCCCTAAACCTCCAGGTCCCTGCCCAAGATGCAAATGTGGAACACATTGGGCTAGTGAGTGCAAATCTAAAACTGACTCCCAGGGAAATGCCTTGCCTCCTCATCAGGGAAATGGGTGGAGGGGCCAGCCTCAGGCCCGACACAAACAATTGGGGCAGTCAACTTCATCCCAGCAAGCAGCAACAATCCTTTTCTGACCTCTGCCGAGCCACCCCAGGAAGCGCAGGACTGGACCTCAGTTCCTCCTCCCACACAGTACTAACCCCGGAGATGGGAGTTCAGGTCATAAAGACGGTGTGCACAGCCCCTTGCCTCTAGGCACTTGTGGTCTAATTTTGGGACGGGGTAGCTTGGCCCTTAAAAGCTTAAGCATTATACCTGGGGTGCTTGATTCTGATTATACAGGAGAAATTCAAATTTTGGTAAAAACCAATACTAATATTGTCTCCATGTCACCAGGAGACAGGCTTGCACAACTGGTTCTGGTACCCTTGATTGCTTGTTCAAACCCTGCCCAAAAGAGTTTTCACGCAGCCCACAATTTTGGCTCTTCTGATGCCTACTGGGTCCAAACCATCACCCATAAAAAGCCAACCCTAACATTATGGTTAGATGAAAAGAAATTTGAGGGACTCATTGACACTGGTGCGGATGTTACTATTATTGCTTCCAATGCTTGGCCATCTAGCTGGCCCACTATTGATACTGTAACTAATCTAACAGGAATAGGACAAAGCTTAAATACCAAACAAAGCTCAAAAGTCCTCACCTGGAAGGACACTGCAGGTAATTCAGGCCAAATTAAGCCTTTTATTGTGCCTCACACACTGGTTAATTTGTGGGGCCAAGACCTCCTGTCTCAAATGGGAGTAATGATGTGTAGCCCTAATGATACTGTTACTGCTCAAATGTTAGCCCAAAATTATTGCCCAGGAAAGGGGCTGGGAAAATTAGAAAATGGGATTACTTCCCCTATCCAACGCAAAGGACAATTTGACAAACGCGGCTTGGGAAATTTTTAATTGCGACCATTGACAAACCTGCACCCTCAAACTTTGCGGATCCCATAACTTGGAAATCTGATGATCCTGTTTGGGTAGATCAATGGCCGCTTTCCCTAGAAAAATTAACTGCCACTACGCAGTTGGTGCAGGAACAACTTAAATTAGGACATATAGAGGAGTCTCATTCACCCTGGAATACACCCATCTTTGTTATAAAAAAGAAATCTGGCAACTGGAGGTTGTTACAAGATCTAAGGGCAGTAAACACCACTATGGTACTTATGGGAGCCCTGCAGCCCGGACTGCCCTCCCCGGTGGCTATTCCTTTACAGTATCTTAAAATTATTATAGGCCTTAAAGACTGCTTTTTCACCATCCCCTTATGTCCGCAGGACTGTAAGCGCTTTGCTTTTAGCCTTCCTTCCATTAACTTTAAAGAGCCTATGAAAAGATATCAGTGGAAGGTTTTACCTCAGGGAATGGCCAACAGCCCCACCTTGTGTCAAAATTTTGTCTCTACAGCCTTACAAAAAAACAGGCTTTCATGGCCATCCATGTATATCATCCACTATATGGATGACATTCTCATTGCTGGAGAAGATGGGGCAACAGTATTACAGTGCTACTCGCAGCTCCAACGCGACTTAGCTGCCGCGGGTCTCCAAATAGCTCCAGAAAAGGTTCAACTTCAAGATCCATACTCATATTTAGGATTTTGCCTTAATGGTCCTAATGTTTCCACCAAAAAGGCTGTCCTCTGGACCAACCACCTTCAGACATTAAACGATTTTTAAAAACTTCTGGGTGATATTAATTGGCTCCGCCCATACTTGAAATTAACCACGGAGAGCTTAAGACTTTGTTTGACATTCTCAAAGGCAATTCAGATCCCAGATCTCAGAGAGTGCTCTCGCCAGAGGCCAAAACAGCTATTACAAAGGTAGAAGAAGAATGGCTCAGCAGTTTATTACCAGAATAGATTACACCAAGCCTTTATGGCTCATTATTTTTTGCACAGATTTCTCTCCCACTGGGCTTCTTTGGCAACAACCTCACAATCTCCTTATGTAGCTTCATCTGTCTGCCTCTCCTAAAAAGGTCTTACATCCTTATTTTAATGCAGTTGCAGACCTTATTATTTCAGGCCGCAAGGAGAGCCGCACCTACTTTGGGATTGAGCCCTCCCATATCATTCTGCTTTATGCCAAAGAACAGATAGACTGGTTGCTCCAAAACTCAGACGTTTGGCTAATTGCCTGCGCCAGTTTTTCAGGCTCCATAGATAATCATTACCCACCTGACAGGCTTCTTCAGTTTTGTAAATTGCATGCTTTCACTTTCCCTTGCATTACCAGCCAGGAGCCTCTGCCTGATGCCTTGTTGGTGTTTACGGACGGCTCCTCCACTGGGATGGCTGCCTATTCCATTCAAAACCAAACAACCCACTTCAAAACTGATTTTGCCTCTGCCCAGTTGGTAGAGCTTTCAGCTTTAATAGCTGTTTTTACTGCCTTTCCTACAAAGTCCCTTAACATATACACTGATAGTGCCTACCTTGCCCACTCTATCCCCTTGCTTGAGACTCTCCCATTTATTAAACATGCCTCTGAGGCTGCTGATCTTTTTCAACAATGCCAACAGCTTATTCGCAGAAGGACGGTTCCTTTCTTTCTAGGTCATATTCGGGCCCACTCCGGCCTGCCCAGTCCTCTTTCTGCTGGCAACGAACTAGCTGACGCTGCCACCAAGATGATTGCCACAGCCTCCATTCCCGCCCCTGCCATCACTCAGGCTCAGCAAGCTCATGCCCTACACCATTTAAATGCTAACTCTTTAAGACTTCTATTTAAAATTACCAGGGAACAAGCTAGGCAGATAGTTAAAGATTGTAGAACCTGTGTAACTTTCCTCCCCGTTCCCCACCTGGGAGTTAACCCCCGGGGACTAACACCCAATATGCTCTGGCAGATGGATGTCTCCTACCTTCCTGAGTTTGGCACACTCCAGTACATTCATGTCTGTATTGATACCTTTAGTGGTTTAATTTGTGCCACCCTTCAATCTGCAGAAGCTACTAAACATGTCATTGCTCATCTTTTACATTGCTTCTCTATTTTGGGAAAACCCTCTCACCTGAAAACAGATAATGGCCCTGGCTACAACTCCAAGGCCTTTAAAAATTTCTGCTCCACTTTACAAATTCAACATTCCACAGGTATCCCTTATAATCCTCAAGGACAGGGAATTGTTGAACGAGCTCACCTATCTTTAAAAAACACCTTACAAAAAATTAAAAAAGGGGAATGGTATCCCACAAAGGGTACCCCAAGAAACTTGTTAAACCATGCTTCATATGTCCTCAACTTCCTCACCCTGGACTCTGAAGGCAAGTCCGCAGCTGACCGTTTCTGGCACCCTAAGACAAAAACACAATATGCCATGGTGAAATGGAAAGATCCTCTAGATAATTGCTGGCATGGACCAGACCCAGTCTTGATCTGGGGAAGAGGATCGGTGTGCATATACTCACAACAACATGATGCCGCTAGATGGCTCCCTGAA
The DNA here is from genome assembly GCF_000622305.1 of Nannospalax galili. Lineage (NCBI taxonomy): Eukaryota > Metazoa > Chordata > Mammalia > Rodentia > Spalacidae > Nannospalax > Nannospalax galili. Next base: position 52,318 of record NW_008347230.1, read on the forward strand.
AGACTGGTAAAACAAGTTAACCAAATACCCACCAGGGAGGAAACTCCTTGAGAAAACAATATATCCTTCTTTCAACAGGTCCTGAGCACATGAACCACTCTGACTGGGAATTAGTTGCCATCATCATCATCTCTGCAGCCTTGATCATCCTTGTTGCCATCATCACATTGGCACTCATTGACCTTGCTTAAAAGCTGTAACACAACTCCTCACGATGTGACTGACTCTACTCCTTGGAGAGATCTGCCTGCTCCTGACGGCGGAATGCCTGCCGGTTTACTCAGCTCCGCTGTACAATCCTCATGTGCCTATGCAGCTGACATGGATGGTGACGAATCCTGAGACGGGCCATACACTTCGGCTCGCCAACTCCACGAGACCAATGGGTACCTGGTTTCCTGATCTGTCCTTTGACCTTTGCAAACTGGCTAAAGGCTTGTGGGAGCCACGACAGACTGACATGACCCCTGGAAATGCATACCCAGACTGCAGATTCCGGCAGTGGTATATCTGCCCTGGGGGAGAGAGAACCTCTCGGTGTGGGGGAACTGCAGACTATTTTTGTGCCACTTGGGGTTGTGAAACTAGCTGGTCTGACCCAGGGTGGCCTGGGTCACAGAGGTAATGGTCTGATAATCTTCCAGAGAACTCGGTTCAGTTGGTCCAACATAACTATCAGGTTCACTGATGCAGGAAAAAGACTCACAACAGAATGGATTATAGGAAAGACATGGGGACTAAGACTGTATTTCCCCTCCTCCACAGATATAGGTATTATTTTCTCTGTAAGGCTCTAAGCTGATCCAATTACTAACAGAGCCTTGGGATCTAATGAGGTCTCTTCTCAGCTACCAAGCAGAGCACCTACAAAACAGGTTAAACCAGTGCTAGAAACTACTGTTCAAACTCCTTCTTCCACTACCTTGAGCATTCCTATCCTGAATTTTTCTGCAGCCGGTCAGACTACAATTGCCACTCAGCCAAACCCGGTGGCAATTTCCCCTCGTGGAATTAGCCATCCAGATAGCATGAGTCCGATGCTACATGTGTTACAGCAGTCATTTTTATTCCTTAATGCCACTAAACCTGAAACCACTCGAGCTTGTTGGCTCTGCTATGATGCTTCCTCCCCTTTCTATGAAGGAATTATAGTTGCAGGAACGTACTCGGTAGGGAAGGCAGAAGACTGTAGGTGGCCCTCTAAGGTTTCTTTGACCTTACAACAAGTCATAGGAACTAATGGGACCTGTGTTGGGAATGTCACAACAGCTCGAAATTCTGGGCTGTGCTCTGAGGTCAACAAAGCCACGAATGGCACGGATGATTACCTTGTTCCCCACAATGACACCTGGTGGGCCTGCGACACTGGGCTAACACCTTGTGTACATTCCCAGGTTCTTAAACGTTATCAAGGTTTTTGTGTAATAATAAGACTCTTACCTCATTTACTCTACCACTCTGATGAAGAGTTTCTAAATTATTTTGATCATGACGTGGGTCCTGTTAGACAGAAGAGAGAACTCATCTCATTGACCCTCAGTATTTTACTAGGCGCTGGGATCGCTGCCGGCATTGGCACAAGAACTGCTGCGCTCGTCACACAGCAGCAGTCTTATTCATCCCTGAGAGCAGATATTGATATAGACTTAAAATGTATTGAGGACTCTATATCTGACCTGGAGGACTCTCTTAGTTCTCTGGCTGAAGTTGCCCTTCAGAATAGGAGGGGACTGGATCTCTTGTTTCTACAGCAAGGAGGGCTTTGTGTGGCCCTCAAGGAGGAATGCTGTTTCTTCCGTGACCACTCGAGTCTTATTCATCCCTGAGAGCAGATATTGATATAGACTTAAAATGTATTGAGGACTCTATATCTGACCTGGAGGACTCTCTTAGTTCTCTGGCTGAAGTTGCCCTTCAGAATAGGAGGGGACTGGATCTCTTGTTTCTACAGCAAGGAGGGCTTTGTGTGGCCCTCAAGGAGGAATGCTGTTTCTTCCGTGACCACTCGGGAAAGATTAAAGACAACATGGCTGCTTTAAGGGAAGGTTTGGAACAGCGTAAGAGGGAGAGAGAACAAGCAGAGCCTTGGTACAAAAATTTGTTTTCCACTTCTCCCTGGCTCTCTGCCCTTTTACCCAACATACTTGGCCCATTTCTTGGCTTTCTAATAGTAATTGCTTTTGGCCCCTGGGTGTTTAAGAAACTCACTAGCTTCATAAAAAGTCAGATTGATGATCTTACAGCAAAGCCAATTCAAATACATTATCTCAGGCTTGCACTTAAAGATCGGGATGAGCCCTATGAGTCTGAAAGGCCACGTGATGACATGCTTCAGTCGTCCCCTTGAGAGCTGAACTGGATAGCCAAAGATGGGTAAGAGGAGATCTCACTGATAGCAACCTAAGACAGGCAGGCAGCTTATAACTGCTGTCCTAGCCCATGACGGGTAAGCATCAGAAGCAGGTCTCCCAACCTAGGACAGGCACGGTTCTCTAAAGGATTGTTTTGGCTCAATTCCCTCTTTAAAATATTAAAAAACAGGGGACATGTAGGGAGCCCCTGAGCCCCTCAATAGCAAGACCTGATTCCTGGCAAAGCTGTTTTCCAGACATCAAGTCTGACCTGGTTTGAGATTAACAAGATGGCCATACTTGAAAGCCTCACAAAAACATGTTATTCTAACCCGAGCACTTACCGCTTGAGAGACTCCCTCATTTCTCACGGAACTGCCTAAGAAACTTTTGCATTACTTTGTAATCACGCAGGTGTGACCTTATAATTGATTTATGGCCTTACTATAGAATTGTGGTGTTACTATGGAATTTAATCTGTGATCAGTTGGTGTGGTGTAATTATGATAATTGCCCTGTCAATAGAATTGCTCCTGCCTCAATAGATTTATCCCTGCCAACTTTCCCCTTTCCCTCTCTATAAAAACTGTTCCTTCTCCATCAATAAATGAGACTTGATCAGAAAGCCTGTCTTGTCTCCATTCTTCACGTCTCTTGCCCCTTTCATCCCCGCTCCTCATTCCAGGTACCCACGTTGAAAGTCCCGCGGGCCAGGACAAGTCATAAGCAAATCATGTAGTATCCCTACAGGGAATTAACATCTGCAACACTTGACAACAGACACAGCCAGAGACATTATACATACAAAGAGCATGTGCACTATGATTCTCTTTACACAGATTTCTAGTAGCAAAAGTAAAGACAAACTAGACAGCATTGAAGGATTCCATTGATCATGATTATAGCATTATTGATGGAGTAGTCACTAAATCCAGGCACTGTCTGATACTGGCCCCATCCTACAGAAGAAAATATCAAGTCACATAGCATCTAAACTACTTAAAGAAGGCCATGCAAGACCTGAAGTAGATTTTCAGAATATGACCTGTGTTCTTGTGCAAGATTAGACTGGTCTTTTTTGTTTGTTTTATTTATTATTTTTATTTTATGTGTATTTGTGTATTGACTGCATGTAGGTAAGTGCACCCGTGTTGTACAATGCCCGTGGAGGTCAGAAGAGGCTGTTGGATCCCTTGGGACTGGAGTTACAGACAGTTGTCAGCTACCATGTGGGTGCTGGGATTCGAACCCGGGTTTTCTGCAAGAACAATCAGTGTTCTTAACCCCTGAACCATCTCTCCAGCCCCAAGACTGGGTCTTTTTACTTTTATGTCTCAGATATTTCTGGGATTCTTTGCTGCACAAGAGGAGAGAGAGGACAGTGAGGAAACTGGGACAGATGGGAGCAGAGGAGTCATGAGGGAAGGCACAGGGCCTGTAGCTGGCAATGGATACAATACTACCTATTGCCAGTGTTTTTACAGTAGACAGATTTCTGAGGAGCAGGATGGTGGTAACTGTCAAGTTTGCTAGGAGATAAATTTGACATAGAATAGATCTAAAAGTTGAAAGTAAAATGTAAAGGTCTTAGAAGAGAATGTAGTAGAACACATTCATTCATACAGCCTTAATGATAGACTGGGAGGAAAAGCTTGATGCTATTGCCAGAAATGTAATGACACTGACAACCAAACACTGACAATAGTGCCTGGCTTGATGTGTAGTACAGAACCACAGTCCTAGCAGTTGGGAGATAGAGGCAGGAGGATCAAGAGTTCAAGGCCAGCCTGGACTACCTATTGAGTTCAAATCTGAACTACATATTGAGTTAAAGGACAGAGGCCAGCCTGGGCTACATGGGACTCTGTCTCAACAAACAAGCAAAATAATGTAGACAGCAATAACATCCATCAGTGGTAAGAAACCATTCTGGAAGAATCTGGCTGCTTCTGATAAGGTCAGGCTCACTACTACCCCACAGTACTACTGTCCACAAAAGGCTCCTGTAAGAGTGCATTCAGGGGCTGGAGAGATGGCTGCTTTTGGAGAGGACCCAGGTTCGGCTTCCAGCATCCACATGGTGACTCACAACTGTCTGTAACTCTAGTTCCAGGGGATCTGAGTACTCTTCTAGCCTCCACAGGCATTGCACGCATGAGTGTACTTACCTACATGCAGGCAAAAGATTCATATGCATAAAATAAAAATAAATTAATTAATTAATTTTTTCAAAGAATATGTATTCTAGGCAGCTGTGTTGTGGAGCAAATAGCATCTACTGCCTATCACCAAGAGCAGAAGTCCGGGCACTGCTGCCTGACATCTTGAGATCCCTAAGGAAAACACATAATCCAGCACTGGACAGAAGAGGGCGACAGTACTCAAACAGGAGAGAGCAATGCAAGCTTGTAGGCAGCAGGCACACTGTTCTGCCCAGCCCTCTTGTTCTGCAAAAGGCAGGCTCCATCCTCTCCCTGTAGAGGGGCAAATGTACACACTTAGGCAGAAAAAAAGACCACACAGCAAGTCTGACACCAGGATAGATAGGGTGGCAGCTTATGCCTGTAGTCTCAATACTTGGTAACTTGAGGGAAGACGACGGCAGCAAGTTAAAGTTATTTGACTGGCTGTAGCTATTTGAGGATAGCCTGGGCTATGGTGTGAAATTATGCCTTATAAGAAACAAACAAATTACAATTCTAGCACTAGATGTGGTCTTCAACCTATACATCAAAATTGAAATGTTCCCACACCGGGAGTCGAACCCGGGCCGCCTGGGTGAAAACCAGGAATCCTAACCGCTAGACCATGTGGGAGATAGGAATACATGGTGTAGCTTTTGAGTGAGGTATAGAAGGAGTGTATGTTCTTGCATGCTTCCTCTCCCCTTTAATACAGCACAAACACTTCTATACCTTTGTGTATCCACTGTGGTGTCTTCATTCACACTGTAGTTACATCAGTAAACAAGAACATAATTAGGGATGAGGCTGGAGGTCAAAGGTGAACAAGTGCTTAGTGAGCCCTAAGCCTTAGGATGAATCCATACTGTACTCACTCCAACACCACCACAAACAGAAAGGACACCAAATTAGGAGTGATAACCACACCAACACGGAGAGATTTCAAAAGCATGAAAGCAATGTGACATGAAAAATGCCATAAGGAAAGGGCAGAGGAGCTCCTGTACATTCATATCACTACCCAGGAATCAAACTCAGCCTGGCTGGAGGGCAAGTGTCTGTAACCCCAGTACCCAGGAGACAGGCAAGAGGATCAGGAGTTGAAGTTCATCCTCCATATGCCAGCCTGGAGCATATGAAACCCTAAGACAGAGAGAGGAGGGGGAGGGGGACTAGAAGAAGAAGAGGAGAGAGAGAGAGAGAGAGAGAGAGAGAGAGAGAGAGAGAGAAGCCAGGGAGGGTAAGCTTCACCTGTAAAGACCTTGCTGGAATGAAGGGCAGATCACAGTAACTTGACCTGGGTGTTGATGGCATTTGTTAAATACAGGTTTCACTGTATACCTAAGGACGTTGTCTAGAAGGCAGGCCATGCTGCCCGGCTGTTTTGAGTCAGGCTGATACAGGAAGGGAACAGGTGGGGGACATGGGGAAGAGACCACTGTCGTTACCCCCATGCCCGACACACACAACGTCCCCTCCCCACAGCCGAGAGCAGACGTGGGGGGTGTGTGTCCTGTGCCTAGAGCTGACCTGCCCGGACAGCAAAAGATTGCAGGGCAGAAGAACAACAGTGCCGTGACTCGGATTCGAACCGAGGTTGCTGCGGCCACAACGCAGAGTACTAACCACTATACGATCACGGCGAGCCACACGCCCGGCGATGAAAGCCTAGTCTGCGCTGGCGCTGTTGGCCCAGCTGCCGTCCAGGTCCCAGGCTCGGCTCGGCCCTTGGCCTCCCCTCATGCTGGCTAAGCCCACAACCAGTGGTCTTCGCAGGCTTGTGCTCAGGGCTCCCTGGCGGCTGCGGTCCTGCAGATGGCTGGGCTGCTAGGAACTCTCTCCACATTGCCGCCATGAGAATACTATTTATTAGCTCCTTCTGCCTGAGGCTCAGTTGGGTAATGAGGTTGGTTCCTAATTTTAAGGCCAGTTGCTCGATTCCACTTACACATGCAGAATATACTCCATTTAGCCAGTTTTCCTAACACGGTGGCCTTCCTTGCCCTCCTTCACATAGCCCCTGTGGCAGGTAAAGGTAGAGGGGAAGTCTGCAGACTTACACATTTTTTCCTGTTTCTGTGGTTTATTTTGCTATTTCCATATACTTTTCAAATTGCAGGTTCTAGAATTTTCTGATTGCAAATTGTGCTGCAGTCACCCTTCTATAATGCATCTTTTTAGCGGGGCAGAGCAACTGCGCTATTCATCGTGCTTACATGTTTCATAAACTATTCTGGTTTCTCCTTTACTGGCTTACCGGCTATAACTTTCTTTTACTGCTAAGGTTTATACATATAACCTTTCATTCTCCACAGCACTTAAACAAGGGCGTGAGTGTGGCCAAACAATGAGAATTCCAAGGGGGAGGTTTATACAGGTGAGAGTTTGAAAAAAAGAAAAAAATTCCAGGGATTGAACTCAGGCCATAGTAGTGAAAACATCAAATCCTAGCCACTAGACCACCAGGGAGAGGTACAAGGCTTTTCTTGGACCACTTTAAGGCAAATCTGGATTCCATTCCACTCCAGCCTTCCCACCCAAGTACATCATGTCTTCCGAGCCTCGCATTCCCGGTAGGTAAATTTCCCTCTTGCCTCTCTGCGAGCCTGGTGAACCGAGTCTTTCTGCTCCCATATGTGGGAACGGCTCACGACAACCGCGCAGGGGCTCCTTTTCCTTTCTATCCACCTCGGTTACTACAGCAGACACACGTACTAAGAGCCAGCCACTCACTCAAGTTCCAGGTGCAGAGTAGGTTTCCTCTGACTAATCGTTTCGTTTCGTTTCTCTGTCGCTTCCGTCCTCCCCTGCTCCGCAGCTGCGCTCGGAGTGAAACCAAGGCACTTGGGCTTCAGGAAGAACCACCTCTGAAATTTTAGACACTGCCACCTGTAGAGATTTAGGAGAGGCGAGTTAAGGATTTCTGCTGAGGCTTGGTCTCCAAGCCCCTCACAGCAGGCCAGCGAGGTTGATACTAGTGCAGAGCCGGTTACAGGGGCTAGGGAACTGCTCCACGTTTCTTGGGACCCCGCATCCAACTAGGTTCCCTCACCTTCCCCTTCCCTTTACCTTCCCTCCCTCCTTTCCTTCCTTCCTCCTTCCCTCCCTCCCCTCCCTCCCTTCCAATAAATTATTTTTAAGTGAATGTAACTGAGGGAAAGCACGCACGTCCTAACCCGGGGAAATTTGGCGTACAAGGAAAAGTGCAAAGGATCAGGAGAACAAGCCGACACTGTTCTTTGAGGATCTGTTTGTGAAACTCGGGAGAGCCTCGTGCAATTCTAGCTGCCTATAAAGCACAGCGTGCAACTGCGTTCCAAGATCTGCAACCGCAAAGTGCTTGCTTGTAAAATTGACCGTGGGAAGCACTACAGCCCTCCCTCCCAACAGCTCCCCCCAACCCCCGTTCTTCACAAGCCAGGTGACAGCGTCGCCAGGTAGGCCCCTAGTTTAGGGACCTCATGCAAGATTTCAGGGACCTCAGGCTCTGGCTTGCGGATCTCGCCTTTGACGCAGGCTTCCAGTTTCAGAAGGAAGCAGCCCCACGCGTGCAGAATGCTCCTAGTTCCCACGGCAGCAGGAATCTGCCAGCTTGGGGCGGCCGAACCCCGAGAAACTGCGGCCACCCAGAGCTGTGGATGAGATCCCGTGTTGACTGTGCTGCCCAGCCTGGGTGCAGCCGGGAGCTGCAGGTGCGGACGCTCGCCGTCGCAAACCGGGCATTCGAAGCCTTATTATATCTCAGCTTCGATGCGGCCTGCTACGACGCTTTTCCAAGGATGGTGTTTCCAGAACAGCTGGAAGCAGGGAGAACCTCGGTCGGCCCCTCACCGGCAGAAGGCCTGAACTGCGTGTTCTTCCGCGAATTATTTTTTGCCTCCAGCTCTTCCTTGCGCTTCTGCCGGGCACCAGGGACCCTCAGGAATCCTGCGGCTCTCTCTAGGTCTGTTCCACGCGGTTTATGCACGATACACAGTCACTCGTACCTTGGTGTTTTGACCAGTCCTGTAGGAAAGCAAGGTCTGTGTTTAAAGATTGAATAGAGGGAAAGTCTTAGATCAATTAAGTCCCCACTTCGAAACACAAGAGAAAGGAGTCAAAGACCACCCCCCCCCAAAGCTGCTTCTTTGAAAAAAAAAAAAAAAATCACTGCAAAACAGAAAAGGAAGCCAGCTTGGTGGCGCGGCCTTGTAGTCCCAACCCCTGGAAGCATCAGGAGTTCCTGGTCACCGTTAGCTACAAAGTCATTCCAGATCAGGATGAGCCTCAAAACAAAAACAAAAAGGGAGGGCGAGATGAAGAGTGAGAATCAGGACCTGAGCCTACAGTCTCTACAGACTTCCCAGTTTAAAAAAAAAAAAAAGAAAGCACGAAAACTATGTAATAAATACAAATCGGACAAACGTCGTGATGCAGAGCAATTGTTTTGTTAAGTTCAACTTCGTGTCAATACCAAACCGTATTTGCCATACTTCGGTCCATTTATGGTAAAAATTTATTCAGAGAAGAGAAAGAGCTTAGGTCCAACTTGATGAGTTCCTTTTGTTTTTCCTTTTCTTTTTTTATGGTCCTGACTCCCACACTGTGGGGGAAGGTTTGGAATTGATGTCCGTTTGATGAATTTACATGGGCAGCTGGCCCTTTAAGGCAAGGTAGCAAAACTTCACACTATCGTCCCTGGGTGGGCTCGAACCACCAACCTTTCGGTTAACAGCCGAACGCGCTAACCGATTGCGCCACAGAGACGAACCTATTGTCATCTTTTCAGGCTCCGTGGTGAGTAGGGTGCCCCTACACCCGACAGCATCTGGAGACCGCTGTTCAACTGGGCTCCCCACCCGGGGCTCCGAGGGGTGGCCCGGTGGCCCGGGTCGCGGTGGTCCCTTGGGCTGCGGCGGGGTCCTCCCAGGGGGCCCAGTGGACTAGCTCCAGCTCCCTTGTGCGCTTTCGGGTTCTAAGGGCGAGACTCCACGGGGACACGCAAGGGGCTTGTCTCGGGGAGGCTGTGTTGTGGGCAAACTCGGTCGTGCGGGGCTGTGAGACTGGAGTGGCGCTCAAGGGAAAGGCGGTGGCCGCGGAGGTTTGAGGTCCGGGAGTTGAGCGAAGTGGGAGCGGAGGGAGGGGGCTGAGCCGAGACCGAAGGGGCGGGAGGCGGGACTGATACTGGAGACCATGGGCTTGTTTTTGATTTTTCAAGCAAACTTATTTTTCTATGCACCAAATTGTTTCAGATATGAATGCTTTCAAAATGTGAGTGAATAAACTACATTTTTAAAAGTGGTTATTTCTTGGCCACTATTGAGAATAAGGTGACCCTGGACATTCTCTAACACTTGTTTCTTTTCAGAATGTGTCTACTAATGAAATTGTGTTGTCATGGGATATGGACAGGTGTACTTTATAAGAAGCTAGTAAATGTTTACCAGATGGTGTATCATCTTACTCTCTTACTAGCACCAAGATACAGTTGGTTGTTCCAATTCTTGCCAGCCAGTGGTTTTTACTTAGCTTTTACCCCTTCTGCTGAGCTAGTGATGGTGTATCATGGTGTCTTAAATTTGTGTTTCCCAAAGGGGTAATGATTGTTGTATACCGGAGTCCAAAAATCACCAACACCACTTAAGTAAAAGCAGTAAGGTAAATATTATTGTGTTGACGGGCGGGACTATCTCAGGAGTAGAAGCAGCCCTGAGCATTGATTGATCAGAGTTTTTATAGCGTTACAGAAAGCATTGTATAAGCAAAATATCTGCACCAATCAGGTTTGTACAACATAGCAGGATTCTAATTTTAGTGATCAACAGCTAATCATTATACAGACAAGTGATGTAGTCCCATAACTTGGTATTCAACTTTGTAACCTTAAAGTTAGCCAACTGTCCTACCCATAACAAGTATAATAAGAAAGCCAAAGTCAACAACTTGCAGGTGGTCATACAATAACAGGATAACAGGGTGGTCTTATGTTTTGTGTCAAGGTGACCTGAAATCAAGCGAGTTACAGAAGCAAAAACATGCAGTTAGCCAGATGTAAAATATCTGGAATTGACACATTCCATGGGTTTGTGGTTAGGACATTTACTCAAGGCCCAAGATTGCCCCCCTTTTCCTTTTGGTGTGGGGCAAATTACTGTAAAAATAGCTCTGAACAAAATGGTGTAACTTAAGTCAGTTTGCTGAGCCAGTTCAATGATGTTGAGGGTCCTTTCTAAAGCTTTTTGTTTAGGAAAAGTCCTATCTTGAGGAATGATCTGAAACAGGGTATTTTGTCCACTTTTAATTGGCTTCATCCTCCCCCTACAGTTTAACTTAAAAAAACAAACAAACAAAAAAAAAACCCCAACTTTATTTGTATGAGTGTTTTGCCTGAATATAAGTGCACTACAAGCCTGCAATGCCCACGGAGGCCAGAAGAGGGAGTCTATCTAGCCTCTGGAACTGGAGTTAAGGATGGTTGTAACAACTGAATCATCTCTCCAGTCTACATTTTAACCTTTTACATAAACTTTTCATAATGAAACATTTAGATTTACAGGAAAGTTGAATAAGCAGTTCAGATAATTTATTTTTCCCTCTCCCACCGTGGTACTTGTAGTAGAGCACCTTCTTGACCATAGCTTCACCATATTAAAGTTTAGGCTGACTCTAGTCTCTGAAATTATCAGGTAGTTGGCCCAGAGTATGAGAACACATGTCAGCTAAACCCTGGTTGTCTTGGAAACAGGTCAATGTGTCCTGGAGTGCACCTGCTAACTGCAGACTTATGGCTTCTGTAGGTTATGCTTGGCTTGCTTCTGCAAAATAGTAATTGTTGCTTAATAGAAATTATTAAGGGGACTCTCCACCTGTAAGCTTGGGAACTTAAGCTTTTCACCCCTGATCATAGTTTCTCTGTACAAGAAGTACCCTACAGCATTTGGAGGTTCATGTTAAGAGATAAAGAAACAGACCCCTTTCTGGTTGGAAGACTCAGGGAAACTTTAAAAGATCATGTTCCTAGGATATAATTGCTATACAACCCCCCCCTAGAGGGAACTCTGTGACCAGTAAGGCAATGAACCATGGCCAGTGTAGAATAACAGTAAGATTGATAATGTCTGTTTATGAAAGAGGAGGAAGCTAGTTCTGTGCAGGTGTACTATGGTTCGGGTGGAGAGTTTGGATGGAAAATTGTATTTTCTTACGTATTTCCTTGATAATGGTTGCTGAAGCTTAATGCTCAATGATTGGCTTCTATATTCTGCTTCCTTGCCTACCAACATGAGCAATATAAAAGAGCCAGAGTGCTTAGGCTCAGAGCTGCATTCGGACCCTCTAGGAAAGTGTGCAGCCCAGCTGTAATAAATCTTTCTTTCTCTAGACTCACCTGTTTGTTTGCCTGTTTGGGGCATTTGTGGATCACAGACTATAACATACTTAGGCCAAGGTAGACTAAAACTCAAGGCAGTTCTTGCTGAAATATTGTAAAGTGTCCCCCAGTACCCCCTCCCCCAAGGATCCAAGACAGATCTCATGGCTTTTCCTTTCTTTAGATCTCATGCCCTTTCCTTTCTTTGACTTCCTATTTTTCCTCCCTCCCAGGATCCCATCTGGGACACTATTACATTAGTTATTATCCTTGCCTGCCAAACTTTTGAAGACTTTCTTTTTGATGATTTTGTAGACTGTCCCTCAAATTAGAGCTCCTCTGGTGTTTTCCTTATGAAGTGGGACTGTGAGTTTAGGCAGTCAGGTACCCTTGACACCACATTGTATCATGGGCATCTAATATCAGCACAACACAATGAACTGTTGTCATCTCAAATCTGAGGCTGAGGTCCTGTTTTCCTGTTTCCCCACTGTGACATCAACCGTCTTACCCCATTTCCATTATGTCTCTTTGGAAAGAAATTACTGTAAGTAGAGAGCTATGCCCTACCAGCTTGAGGATACAATCTCTGCATGAAGTGTTAGGGCTATTTCTGCATGAGACATTTTGTTTTATTCTTTCTCATTTCCTTCTTTCATTCTGCAGTGACACATGGATATTTACTTCATACTTTGCTTGTAGTACTTTATCTATTTGTTGCCTAAATTCTTCTGTCTTTGTACGCTGTGAACTTTCCTAGGTGTTCCAAGTATTTTTGACACACTTTCAACCATTCATTGTTGTTTCCATTTTCCTTATTTTATAGCACTGAAAGATGCTGCAGGCTCATCCCCCACATCTCTGACACAATCTTAGAATTACTCATTTTTCCACAGGGCCTTATGGTTAAAAATTTTTTTTTTTGTCTTTTTGAGACAGGGTCTCCTTGTAGCCCAAGCTGACCAGTAACTCACTGTGTAGACCAGGCTGACCTTGAACTCCCAGAAATCAGCCTGCCTCTGCCTCCTGAGTGCTGGGATTAAAGGTATGTACCACCACACCTGGCTGAATGGCTAAATATTTTTATATTCAGAAATTGAGTCATTTGCAAATTGAGTACCAGCTGTAACTTTTCCTCTTGAAGTGTTGCCTTTTATTTTCTTATGATTATTTTGATGACTATAAGTATCTTTTAATATATACATCTAATACTTAGTTTTTAATATTTTATTTGTATTTTTTTGTGTGTATTTTGTCTGCATGTATGTAAGTGTACCACATGCTTACAGTACCTACAGAGGCCAGAGAGAGCATCTGATCACCTGGAACCCAAGTTATGGATAGTTGTTAGCTGTCATGTGGGTGCTAGAAACTGAACTCCAATCCTCTGCAAGAGCAACCAGTACTTTCAACCAGTGAGCCATCTCTCCAACCCCAAAAGATTTATTTATTTATTTATTTATTTATTTATTATTTAATTATTATATTTGATGTATATGAGTGTTTTGCCTGCATGTGTGTAAGTCTACCCAGGAAAATATTTGTCTTACCCTTGTTTGTTTTTCATTCCACCAAGCATTCCAGAACCACCTCTCTAAAAATGTAAGAAGCCTTATAACTGATTTTAATGGTTCCCAAGGCCTTAAAGATATAAGTCCAAGTCTTTTTAAGACATGATCTCTCTGTAGCCACAGGTGTCTTGGAACTCACTATGTAGTTCAGGTTTGCCTTGAACTCACAGAGATCTGCCAGCCTCTGCCTCCCAAGTGCAAGGACATAAGGCATGCACCACCACTTCCAGTATGCTACAAACTTGTGGACCTTGAGAAGAGCAGAATTCATGCAGGTCTGAAGTATTCTAAACAAACTTGGTTTGCCTTCCAGCAAGGAGAGGCTTTTGAAAGACTAGTCTTGGATTCTTTGTCAAAATTCAACAAATATAAGTGTGGCAGTGCTTGGCTATAATCTTAGCACTTGAGGAAGACAGCCTGGCCCTAGTGGGGGAATGGATTTTTTGACAGTCCGTTAGTATTCTTTAGAACTTATGTAAATAATCAGGACCAGTGGACTAAATAAACTAACAGAGAGCTGTTTGTCTCTTTAATTTTATTTTCAAAGCATACATTTGTTGTAAGAAACACAAAACTCACCAAATGCACACATAAGTATATACTTGAAGAAATATATGAAGATTCTCTCACTTTCCAACCCCCCTCCATTGCTGGTCCACCTTTACACAAGAAGTGGTAGTGGGCCGATATGGGTGCTGGGTGATGAAGGGAGGCAAGAAGTTTCAAATCCTGCCCTTGGTGTTCCTGGACAATGGGAAAACCGAGAAGGGCAAGAAAAAAGACACATCATAACTTTGAGATATGTGACACGAGGACAGGAAAGTGTCACAATTGGAGGTTGAGTATGTATGTTGGAGGCCCAAAAGACTCTTCCTTAGTCCTGAACCTAGGGTACTTGTGACCTCATGTTCTGGTCAGAAACGTTGGATGATAAATATTTCCTTATACATCTCAAGGAATGTTACAGAAAAGAGTGGCTTGCGAGTTCCATGGTGTAATGGTGAGCACTCTGGACTCTGAATCCAGGGATCCGAGTTCAAATCTCGGGGGGATCCTTTTGTTTACTTTAGTGAAGAGCCACTTTCTTTCACTTTAATGGGAATTTCTTTATGCACATCCGGCATTGGGGAACAGGAAGGTGTGAGTCCAGGACAGAAAAATGCACGAGCTGGGGCAGATTCACGTCCAGAGCCACTAAGCACAGAGGTCAGCCCACAGCCACTTCTAACCATTGGCATTCCAGGTCCCCGCCCGCCGCCCAGAGACCTGCAATTCCCGTCGGGTTCTCAGTGAGCTGCGCTAGGTGGAAGGGCTCCGCTCCCACCGCCGCACTACTACTACGTTCTAGCTGCCACTTCTTTTTCCCACTGTCTGCGGGGAGGTGACTTGTGATCCGAAACCAGGCGACTTGAGGTGCCTGGTACCCGAGTCTGAAATATGTCGGTGCGTATTGGAGCCCTGAGTTCTGGCGGCACTTTCTCCACATGGTCTCTTTCATTACGGATCCTCGTTTACTGATCCTTTGGGCTGGGATTTCCAGCTCGGAAGACTGCGCTGCTGACCCAGGACCCCTCCGAAGCTGCCCGGGAACAAAGGCTTAGGCTTTGGCTGAGGAGCTGGACCCACCGCACCAGCCTGAGCGGCGCGCTCTTTGCTAGATCCCTGCCTGGCAGACCGCGAAACCCACCCAAGTTCCCTTAGCTGGCTCGTGTGCAGGGCCTTGAATGAAAAACGAGAGAATAAAGAATAACAATAGTTATCAAAACCACTAGATAAACACCAAAAAACCCACAACGGTTGCACCAATGGATAATGAATGGCTTTCTCTAGCGAGGGAACCCGATGAGGTGTTCAGGGTACAGCCGTTTTCATAAGCCTTGAACATTTGTAGAACTGAGAATGAGTTAGTAGTTAATTCAAACTCATTTCCTTTGCATAGATATAAGCGTTTTAAATTAACCCTTCTATTTCCATTTAAATATTCACAGTCATGTATATCTCTGCTTTGGACTCGGGTTTGCATCCTAGGCATGATGGGGCTGGACACACTGCTACTAAACATGACCCCATCCTGTTGAGCTGAAGCAACCTGAGAGAACAGCAGAGCAGAAAGCGCACTCTCACCTCCTCAACTTCTCCCGACAAAGTAGCTTCCAGGTCCTCGTGGGAGAGGTGCCCCAGATCCAAAGAAAGGAGCGTCCTCGCCTCTGCACACAGGAGCGCAGAGGAGGCAGCAACAGGCCTGGCCCAGTTTCCCTGCTTGTTAGCGGTGGTCACAGTCTCTTGCCTGTCCCATTCCTCCTCCACATCTGCCCTTCAGCAGAGCCCAGATCAGAATCCTCTGCATCACCTGCTCCTTGCATCTGTCTTGCCTGAGGTGAAGGCTCCTCCTGCATGTAGATGGATGTGCAGCAAGCAGCAGGGTGCTCTGCTATGTCACTGTCATCTGTTAAAGGGGCCCCAGCCAAGACCCCAGGATGGAGGAGAAAGGACATTCTCTGTCCCCTCCATGTAGAGATGTCTTCCACTGTGAAACTGTAAAGCTGTTGTGGGACAATTTTGAAGCCAGGATTTGAATGTTTCCCTCATCAGGAACGGAAGCTCCCAGATGGAATGAATGCTGTAGCAAGTTCCTTGAGCTGCCTGTGGCACCAGGTGACATTAGACTATAGAAAATAAATAAATAAATAAATAAATAAATAAGGGGGGGAAACCAAAACAAAACAACAAACCAAACCCAGAAACTTCGCCCATTTGTGCATGGTAATCCCAGCTACCAATTCAAGGCCAGCCTGGGGAATTTATTAACATCCTTACATAAAGATAAGCAAAGTGAAGTCTGTGATAGTAAACACCTTTCTTTAGTCCCAGCATTGGGGAGGAAGTGAAAGTAGATCTCTATGAGTTTGAGGCTAGCCTTATTTACATGGAGTTCCAGACCAGCCTGGTCTACTTAGGGAGTTTCAGGCCAGCTGGGGCTACAGGGAAACCCTGTCTCAAAAAGAACAACAACAAAAAAAACACCACCAACAAAAAAACCCAAAGCAGGACAACCCCACCTCTCAGTATCACAAATTATATCACAAAGCCCTCCATTTTGGGAAAATGGCAGCTTTTAGTCATAGAACAAGAATAAAAGAGAAAGAGGGAGAGAGCTAAAACGAGCACACAGTACCTGAGTGTTCTGAGTCTTGTAACACCCTAAAGAAAAATTAGCAAACGCCACAGACACCACAGGAAAGTAAAATGAGCAAAACAGTGTAAAACACAAGCAAGATGGTAAATGCTTAATATAAATCCTAACAGTCCGGGAGCAGAGATGGGCAAATCTCTGCGAGTTCTGAGGATAGCCAGGTTCAGAAAACGCGACCCAGGCCCTACTGGCTTCCTAGGAACACACGGAGGTTTCTTAATAGCTGTGGAAATATGCTAAAGTCAATGTTTCAAAACCACTTTCTTTAGAAACCCGTAATATTTGGGGAGAGCGCGAACGCAGTTCCCCACTGCCACAAATTTTGCAGTCGAGTTTCCCGCTTTTGGAGAAATCGCAGAGATCAGCAAATCCCAAGTGCAATGGATGAGCCTCGCCCTGGGAAAACCACCTTCCTGATCATGGTGTTTCCCCTGCCAGGTAAGTATGCTGTTCACATTCACAGCCCCAATACACACCCTCTGGCCCTGCACTCTCAACACACGGTCACCGGACTGCACGTACACTCTGGCCTCCCTGTCCTCGCGCGCTCCTCCTGAGCCTCCTGCCGCCCACGGCCGCGTGCTTTCTACCACGCCACGCGGAATCCCTCGCGTTTCAGGGCTGTGGACGCCGCAGCCCCTGAGCGCCCCTCATCTGCATAGGACAGGCCCCCTGATGTGACGTCACGTATACGCCCGCCCCCAGCCCAGCTCCTTTGACTACTTGCACGTCCACTGAGCAATTAGCATCCGTTTTTCGCTGTGTTGTATTGACATGATTTTAAAAATTGCTTTACGGTTTACAGCACAAACTTTAAGTCCCCAAAGCTGTTGAGCGATGTTTCTCCCGACGCTATTCATGCATTTTGCTTTCTACACGTTATAACCCCTGAATACACTGTTACTACTTTTGTCTAAACAGTCAATTGCTTTTCCAACCAATTTCTAGTAATATCCTCACTTGTTTCTGATGTTCTTCATAACTTCGGCTGGACCCAGAGGAGACTTGACCACGGATATTCCAGTGTGTTATTCAAACTCACCAGGGTCTTCCTATCACACCAGCACAGCAAACCTGTCTACCTGACTGAAGTAAACGACAGGTACCAGAGGAGGGTGGTGGAGGTGACCTGGACATACTCTGAAACTCCAAGCCCTTGGGAAGCCTTCAGAGCAGGCCAGTGGTCTCCTTGGGTTTCTATCTCACTGTCTGGAGAAGACTGGCAGGAGTGAACCCACCTTGCTTCCTGTCAAGCCACTTCACTAAAGGGAGAGGGATGTGTTGCTAGTCCCAGACATTTGCTTTTCTCTTTTTCCTGATTCTTTTTTCTTTTTATTTTTTTGACAGGGTTTCCTTAGTCCTAGACCACCTGGAAGTCATGATGTGGACCAGTGTGGCCTCGATCTTCCAGAGATCCACCTGCCTCTACCTCCCGAGGGCTGTCCAGAGTCAGTTTATTTTCTTTAAAATTTTTTCACATTTATTTATTATTTATTTATTTTAGTGTGTATATGCCTGTGGCATATATATATATATATAGTGGAAGTCGGACAGCTTGTGGAAGTTGGTTCTCTCCACCTTGTGGAGCTGAGAGGTCAAATTCAGGTCATCGGCTTGGCGACAAGTGCCTGTACGCACTGAGCCGTCTTGCTGGCCCACTCACTCTTTTCCTGATTTTTGAGGAAGTTTTTAAAAATTGGTATGACATTTCCTGTTGAGTAGGTAGGTTGTTTGTAGGGTTGGTTTTTCTTTTTTGTTGTTACTTATTTTACTTTTGATTTTGAGGCCGACTCGTGCTGTGTAGGTTTACTCCAATTTGTGATTCTCCTTGCTTCTCTGGCCTCCCTGGTGTGGGCCAGCACCTCTGCCTGCTGGGGGTGTCAGACCTATAACCTTTCACACATGTTCTT
>NW_008347230.1:71037-73766 GCF_000622305.1 Nannospalax galili
AAAAAAAGGAAAAATAAAAAATAGAAAAAAATTAAACAACCGAAAATTAAAAAAAAAAAGCTGAAACTAAAGGTTAGAAACCTAAGATCAGGAGATGGCAAATTCAGTAGGGTTCTCCAGCCCCAGACCCCTCCTGCTCTTCTGGTCCGCACCTCTTATCTTTCTGGGACTAGGTGATACTCTGGGCTCTGAGGCCAGACAACAGGAAACTCACCTGAATTCCACTTCCAGTTCAGGCCCATTTTTCGCAGAGTCAAATACATACTCTCCTTCAAAGCCTCCTGTTCCTAGTGGGTAAAGTGCCATTTGGTTCTCAGCTGGTGGTGATCCAAGTCTTTCAGGTTCATGATGTGGGAACCGTCTCCATCAAGGGAGCGATTGGCATGGGGTCCCTTTATCAACCGGATCACCTCAACCACTGTAACAGACCCTTGGTCTCCAGGAGCAGGTTTAGCGTCCTTTCCTTGGACCGGTTGTTGTGCCTCTCCAATCAGCCAGCTCCGTATAGGGTGGGGAGAAAGCAAATGGGTTTCAATAGAAAGAACTTCTTAGTTTTCAGACACTGAACGCTGTCAACTTGTAGAGATTTAGGAGATGAAACTTAGATTCCTGGATTTAACCCTAACAGGAAGTCTGCCCACTGTAGCCCCTCATCTTCAAGCCAGTCGGGGCAGACCAGCAAGGTGGATCCAAGCGCTTGGCAGGGCTACAGGGGGACCCGGTGGAGGCGGGTCCCCTGGGCCTCCTGTGACCTCACGCATAGCTAGGTTCCTTTTCTGCAGCCTTTGCTCCACACCCTCCCTTCCTCCACCCTTCCTTCCTTCCTCCCTTCCTTCCTTCCTTCCTTCCTTCCTTCCTCCCTCCCTCCCTTCTTTTCTTCTTTCCTTTTTCTTTCTTTTTCTGTCTCTTCCTCCTAGAAAACCGTTTGAAACTGAGCGTTGCTAATAAGAAAACAAGCTTGTCTCCTCCCAGGACCTTTCACTTGTGAAGGAAAATGGGAAGGAATCAGGAGAACAAGCCAAGGCTGTCCCTTTTGGATTCACCCATCAAACTCCTCGGTTCCCTGTGCAACTCTGGCTGCCTGCAAAGCTCGACGTGCAGCGCAGCTGTGTTTCTAGGTTCCTCTGCATCAACAAAGTGCTTGCAGGTGGAAGACGGCGCGACTCCCGACAATTTCTCAGGCTAGGCGATAGCTTCTCCAGATAGATGGGCCCTAGGCGCGCACGGAGGAACCCGCCTTCATCTTCCACGCAAAGTTCTGGGGACCTCAGGCTCTGCCTTACTGGTCCCTCCTCTCACGCAAGCTTCTAGTTCCAGAAGGAAACGACCACAGGCGTGCACGGTGCTCCCAGGCTGACCCTCCACCTCTGGCAGGAGTTGACTGGTTTAGGGCACCCGAACCTGAATAATCCGCGGCGGTCTAGGACTGCGGACGCACCTGGCAGTGTAGATTCCGTAGCCGGGCGGGGACACTTTGGGGAACTGCGGACGTGACAGGACGTGACAGTCGCGTACATGTTAGGGTTCCAATAGCAGCCCCCTCCCCCTCCCCAACAGGGACCTACAAACTCTGCTGAGAAGCAGCCTGCCTTTCCACTGACCTCCAAAGATAAGCAGAGTTCCTCTTAAGAGGAAAAGAAGACACTTCCACACCCTAATCCTACCTGCTTCCCCCTCCCTGATTCCACACCCTAAAGCCCTCATATGTAAAGGCCCAGCTCACAACCCGTGGACATCTTCTTTCCTGGACATCTTTCCCTGACTCCCTTCTCCCTTCCCCCTTCCCCCTTTCCCCTTCCCCTTTCCCCTTCCCCCTTCCCTTCCCTTCCCTTCTCTTCCCTTACATTCTTTCCCTTCGTGGACATCTTTCCCTTCCCGAGGGAAAGGTGCCCCGAGCGAAATAAATCTGTGAGGATTCCATCTGAGCCTCCATGCTTCATCCAACCGCTCATGCTCTCCATCTGCGCCGCTCGCTCCCGCCCATTCTCTACCTATCAAACGGCAGCTTTGCTTTTAAGCCGTCCCACCCTTGAGGATCGACAATCTCTTTCTCCTATTACCTCCCATCAGGAGGATAAAGGCAGCTGTGCCTTTAAGCCATCCCACCTTTGTGGATTGGAAATCTCTTTTTCCTATCACCTCCCATCAGGAGGATAAAGGCAGCTTTGCCTCTAAGCCACCCCACCCTTGGGGATTGGCAGTCTCTCCTCTTTTTCCGCCTTTTATTTTCGGTCTGAGTCTTCATGTGGGACTGTTAAAGACAAAGGAGCAACTGAGGCTTTCTGGTCAAGGCTACTCCCTGATGTTAGCTGAAGGCTCTTAGTCCTCTTAATGGACTCTGACTACCTGCACAGGTGTAGACAAAGACCTCCTATCTATACATCTTTCTAATACAAAAAATCAGTAACGCAACGGCCAGTTAAATGCTCTTAGAGTGGCTGCTGATCTCTTAAACTTGCGGGAAAGCTTGTGCTGTGGACTGAGTAGGAATCACCTGAGATTTTGATCCCAGGCATGTTCCCTTAGAAATCAGCATTTCACCCCACTTTCCTTTTCTATCTTAACACTGCTAGAAACAAAAATCCCCAAAGTTTCTAAGGGATCTTCATATAAGCCTTAAAGTCAACTTCTAAAATAAACTTCCCTAATCTGTTTTGTTATCTTGCCCCTGGGGTATTCAAGCCAAAGCTAAAACCAGTTAGGTGAGAATTTAAATTAACTAGCCCCTG